>NC_081158.1:33506108-33516108 GCF_012432095.1 Onychostoma macrolepis
TGTTTTCATTACATACTATTTTAAGAGTTATATTAAATATGAATTACCTTGGCAAAATCCCCGGGACATTAGAAACGCCGGGTTATTAAAGTAACGTTAACAAGCTTATAATTGTGGGTTTATCAATCCTAGCTTCACCATATTCCAATTCCATAATCCAATTCCTCATCATGCACCTGTAGCACAATGAACAGACAATGCTTCACCTGTGCCCTGATCTTTATTAGAAACTGAGAGGGGGAGATGTTTAATACAATTGATAATACAATTATCACCAAAAAAAAAAAACGAACAGTCTGCGTTTAAAATTGAGAAGGAAAAGCTTCTAAAATGAACATGTCGCTAGCCGCTAGATGCTAAAATAACACGTACATTAAACTATTTGTGCATATAACTCGATATATTGCGTTTGAATCCCTTGTTTCGTTTGTGTAGTGGAGCAGGAGACCAGGCATTAACGATGTGATGGACATCGCTGATTCTGCTTGGCAGATCTCGGAGACATCTAGTAGATACTGACATTTTGGGCGACGCGAATGAAAACCGGAAACTGATATCCCGACTTCTGGCGACAGCGGAAGTTCGTCGCTACCCTTGTGCACAGAGCCTATTGTCTGCCCTCATATATTATATATCATTGCCATCATATATTATTGTGGTTGTGCTCCAGTTTATAGGCCTACTTCCAGTCTGGATTATTACCTTTCTGTCTATAAAAAGTGTTTTCCAATGAGAAGCTCCAATGATTTTATTACAAGGGCTCAGAACATTTGGTGTGGCTCTGATGTGACGCAAACACGCAACAAACATTTAAACATGCTCAGATGCTTTAAAGTCTGACATTTCATTCCCTACATGGTTCTTATATTAATGTTTGATGCAATTCCACAGATATTCAGAAGTTAACACGTCTAAGGGACATTTGTGTGCAAACAGCGGAAGTGTAGATTAATATGAAGCAGAGAATAGAGCTCCCGATAACTCACAATTTGAGATTTCTCACGTGGCTATTTGGTTAATTGGCTCATTAGTAATTAGTTTCTTCACAGCCTCAGTGATGAGGATGAAATATTCATATTGCATCTCAAACAAGCATCTCTAATGAATGATTAGCATAAAGTGATTCAGCTCTGTCGCTTCAGCTTCTCCTTTATTTGCTTTTGCATCACATTAAGCGACCTCTCTCTCTCTGTGTGTGTGTGTGTGTGTGTGTGTGTGTGTGTGTGTGTGTGTGTGTGCGTGCTGTTATACACGTATAGCAACACAAGCACACACACACACACACGTATATATTCACTAGAAGTGTGTTATTTCACCCATGTTTTATGCTGCGTCATTGTGCAGATTTTCTCATGCATTAAATTTCCTCAACTGCACACACACACACACACACACAGATCCTGTTGCAGTGCTGTAAGTTTGAGATTAGATTTGAAACAGTCATGTTAAACACTCACTTTAATCTGTTTTTAAAAACAGCACCTTCAGATGGAGAAAATAGATAGTAGTATTACAGATAACAGTTTTTGCATAATACCATGTAATGATCTTATCTGTTTTTATTTATTGTGTTGGCCACTAGAGGGGGCACTTTACAACAATATGTGCATCAGTTAAACTATGGTGGAAGCTCATCAGTTTGTTCAGAAATGGTGTATCTGACTCTAATGAAATCAATAGAAATCCGGTGTTTATAAACCCAATCCAAACCACATCCTTATGTGGTTTTAAATCCAAGGCGAGCAGGCTAAAAAAAATTAAAATAAAATATCTCCATACTTCCCCAGTTGATTGATTAAGAATTGAAAATATTTTTTGTATTACAAGTTTTCTGAAATGTTATGTGCAATAAGCAAATAATGCATTATCTAATTAAATATGTGGGTTAAAGATGTTATAAGTATCAAAACAATAAAAGTTTATTAGAGTTATTCACTCATTAGAATGATTTTTTTTCTGAGCAAAAATAAAGACTATCATACATTTTTACCATGATTTACAGAAGATACCCACTAAAATGTCATCCAGTGTAACAATAGTTTAAATAACAAAAACCTTTTAAGGTATCTTTAGAGCAAGAGTCAATAATGACATTACAAGACTCTTAAGGATCGCATTGCAGCTCCCCAAAATACTAATTAATCGCCATTTTAAATCTTTACAAATATATCTTTCAGACCACTATAGGTTTTACCCATTTGTCAAAAGAAAGATTTTAATCTAATTTAAGATATAATAAAATTTAGTATGATCACTTATTCTTTTGTATATTTTAATAAGTATGTTGTTAAATTTTTGCATGAATATTTCTGTTATGCTGAATGAATATGGAACATTTTCACCCATATTTTGACATTTTATTTTCACAAAAGTTATTTGAAACAGTAGATACTTTACTTGCATTTAATATTCCTTCTATGTATATAAAATCTAATTTAATTTGGTGTGCGCACCATATTGGAACTTTGACCCATATACTAATTTTCATACATTTCAGAAAATTAATCTGAACATTTGATAAAGCCAGGTTCAAAATTCTTGTTTCATTCTGTTGACATATTAGAGTTAAAGGTTTTTATAGAAGGGATTTTTGTTATCTGTTTTTAACATTCTGTAAATCAGAAAATATTGTCAACACAGCAGCCAGGAAAAAAACTATTTTTCAGCATGATTTCAGGAATAAAATGTTGTATAAAATCAAATAAAAACACTCCATGAACGTTTTACTCAGTTAATGTACGCATCTCACAGTCTGAAGCATCTGTCATAGCAAATCAACACATGCTGTTGTGAATAATTAAGCGAAGCGTCTTCTCATAGGATAAGAACACACAGTCTCATGAATAAGTTAATAGACACCGATGTACTATAGTCCTTTGCCACGTCACAAATTGTGACGTCAACACAATGTAGATTTTAAACCTGGAAGATGAAAATAGCGCAAAAATTAAAATAGCTCAAAAAAAGCTTAAATTAACAAATTTTCTCCAACTGTTAAAATGATCAGATGTTAGCATTAGCTATGTTTCCATCCACCTATTTTTATGCACATTTTGGAATATTGCAAAGAAAAAAACGCTGGATGGAAACGCCAAGATGCACATAAATTTAAAAAATGCGCATAAAAAACGTATGTGCACATTTGCATAGGATAAACTTTTTATCTGATAAGAAATAATGTGCATAAATAAACTACGATGGAAACACATTTACCGAATAAATTCCTGCATGCGCATCGAAAAAGTCATGTGACTTTGCGCCATGAGACGGGTTTATAACTAGTTTATAACTTGACTAACCAGCAGATCGATCTCGTTCACAGCGTCTATATGTTGTTATGGTCATTCTGCCTGAGCAAAGTCTGTCGTCAAAGTATTTCTCTTACACGACTGCTTTCCCAAACAGCAGGCATCCACCTCCGAAAGCGGTAATCTGTGAATATATTGTGTTTCATCTGCTTTCTTTGAGGTGCATGTAATTTATCATAATTATTATAGGCCTATTCAGTGGCTTCTCCTAGTTTTCTTAGTGATATTAAGTGCCAGTTTATCAGGAAGTGACGCTTTTGTACTCTTTATTTGCAAATGTTTTAATTTATGTGATATTCCAGTTTTGTGCATAAATTTTATTCAAATCTTTGGATGGAAACATAGCTATTGTCTTCTTTGATGTGCAACACAAACACCTCAGCTAAAATCTCAGAAAAAGTAGTCTGGGGTTTCGTGACCCTTTAAAACCAGATTTTAATCAATCAGATTCAGCATTGTTATTAATGAATGCATCCTCTGTCTTTGTTATTGTTCCACAGCTGCCTTAATGCCCGGTGACGATGCAGCCCTTCTGACCCCGGGAAGGATGAGTCAGCGTGGGAAGGAGGCGGGGCTGCACACGCCCAGTAAAGACCTGCTCACAAGCCCCTCCCTCAGCCCGGGCGTCAGCTACAGCCACGGTAAGAGAACAGCAGCAGATTCCCCACAAGCCTCTATAGCCTGCAGGATGTGTGGCCGTAATGCTAACGTAAGGCCAAATCTACATGAAGGTGAAATCTGATCCCAGACCTGTGCTGTTTACATCAGCAGAAATGTGGTTTGAGCGGTGCAAATGTTATTAGATTGAGCTGGAAGGTTTTGTAAACAACACTCTTGTTTTTAAATAATAATTCTGGAAGCAAAAAATCTTGTGTAATATAACTTGTGTTTGTTTGTTTGCTGGTTTTTATTGTATTTGTTATATTTGTAGTTTTTGAATTGTTTTTTCTATGAAAATAGAAAATTTTGAGTTCAGTGTTGACACACTGACCAGTTTTCCGCTCTGTAGTGCTGGTCTTCACCACTAGAGGCCGCTGAAGTGTCACTAAATCAGACCAGAACAGAGTTTGTCCAAGATTGTGTGCATTGTTTTGCTTCTAGTTAACAAGAATGCGACTGCCCTCGGTTCCCACATAGACTATCCAGCAATCTTAAAAGTGCGATTTGGAAATGTCACATTTTATGTAGTGAATCATTTTTCTTTGAATTATTTTAAATTAGAGATTGCTTTTTGAGTGTTACACTCATTGCCCACATTAAAGTCAGCAGGCTTTTTTATATTGTTATGTTAATCTATTAATTACAGTGACTGAGACTGGCATACAAATAGAAACTGACCCAAGCAATCTCTATAATCAAGCATAAACTACTATATTATTTTAAATATTTTAACTGTTTTATTTAACTGTTGATTGTCAATAATTATGTAGACATAGATATATAATTATTATATATTTCTTTAGTTTACATAATATGTGTATACTGTGTATATTCATTATGTATATATAAATCCAAACATGCATGTATATATTTATGAAAAATATGTTATATGTTAAATATGTTTAGATATTATATAAAATATAAGAATATAAATATATACATGTAAATATTTACTGTATGTGTGTGTATTTATATATACATAATAAATATACACAGTAAACACACATATATATTATGTGAACAAAAACTTTTATTTTGGATACTATTAATCATTTGACAGCACTAATATAATTGGGTAGCTTGATAGATATAATTGAATAGATTGATATAATAATTTATAATATATATTTTTATAATTGTTAATCATTATGTATTATATATTTTGTGTGTGTGTGTGTATATGTGTATATATATATATATATATATATATATATATATATATATATATATATATATATATATATATAATTGAATAACTGTTTATCAATAATTCTGTGTACATATATAATATTTTTAATAATTAAATACAACTTTTTATGAATAATGAATTGTGTATAAATAATTATATATAAATATATATATAATTTTAATAGTTAATTATCAATAAATAAATAATTATAATTTTTAAATATAATTTTAAACTTCATCCAAAGTCTAGTTAATTTAGTAATGTGATGTCAATGTTATGAAAGTCAAAAGGTGCCTGAACCCTGACAGTCATGTGCAGTCAAAGTTCAATATTGTGATGTTATGTAAAATGTCCATGTGATTGTCATATTTACAACCACCTGTGATACACACACACACACACACCAGGCTCACATCTCTGTACCACAGTTATTAAAGTTGTCAGAGGATTTGGCTTTTATAATGATGATTTTAATCTGATTAAATGCACCACGTTGCTGTTTTTAGAGCTCGCCGTGGTCCCTGATTTAATCGCTCACGTTTTGAGCGTCATACGTGTGGCGTGAGACTTGTTTTCAATTGCTCTGCAAGGCTAGACGCTGACACACACGATCACCTCTGCACTAAACCATCGCTAGCCAAAACCTTTCAAAGCCATCGGACCTCTCGCATCTTGTCAGGTCTCCATAGCAACAGCAATTTCCCCTCGCCAACACTTTGAATGCACATTCACCCTTTCTTTTTAGTCTGGGATGAATCACTCCGTTTGGGCGTGTTCTGATGCTCAGAAATATATAATAGAAAGTTTCTTTGCGAGTTCATCTCGCAGATGTGGGCCACGTTTCACTCAATTATTCAGTGCCAGCAGCGGCAACCCGACACGAGACGCGCTGCCACTTTCTCCTGGTGAGAATGCACCCGGAATAGCATCAGTATGGCAACCGATATGTGCACAAATCCTCTTTACTGGCCTCCTCGCTCTGTTTGAGACACGAGCAGGTGTGGTTGGCCTGGATTTAATGGATTACATACAGCAAATGAGGTTAAAATGCACAGTGTGCAGCTCAGCCAATCAGAAGCTGCTTTACCTACATGTTCCATCAGACCAGCCAATCAGATGCAGGGTCATTTGCATATGGGAGGACGGGTGTGAGCATGCCTTTCACATATCGTCCGCTGTTTGGGAATATCATGGTGGTTTTGTGGGCTAATGAATGTTTGATTGTGAATGGAGAAGGTTGGACATAAAACTTCTGAATGCATGAGTGTGGCGGTTAATTGATTAATTAATCTTCCTACACACAAGGCAAGTACTTAGACTAGTGCTCTAATGTTTAGTTAGTGTGTATTTAGTATAATTAGATGACAGTATGTCATTTTCACAGTTGTATCCTCCTACGCTTGCTACTTGGTGAGAACAGAATTCAAGCATAGTTTCATTGTACATTGGTAAATCTGCTTGTTAAAGTGGAAAATTGTGGCTGTTTTGTGTGGAATCGTATCATTACAAATGGTTTCCTAAAGGCCTAGTGGGGTATTCAGCTTAGAAGATGACTTGAGATGGGTTTCTTGAGGATACTGGTTGTTTTGGCAGTTTGTTTAGTAGCATTAAATGTGCTCTGACTCATTTAAGCTTATTCGTTAGGCTGCTAATCCAGGCTCATAGCCAGGTTGCGTAAGGTTTCCAAAGCCCACCTTTAGTGCGTCGACTAGGTCTCGAGCGCATTGTGTCTGAAAGCATCTTACCTGGTGCTTTTGCTTATTTTATCACTCACTTTGAGTCTTATATTTGAGCTTCTTCAACCAACTTCATGAGGTGCATCCTGGGATATTTACCTGTTTCCTGGACACTTGTTGTTTGCAATTTTGTTTTTGTAAATAAATTCATAATAAGCCACAATTTATATTTACTTTCTTTTTTTAGCAATGCACGATACCATTGAGCTGATATTAGAGAAAGTTTTTTTCATTTATAAGTATCAATATTGCATAAATCAGCTGATTTAACACAACTGTGCCTGATCTTGTTCCTTATTTATACGTTTAGATAACCTTGGTAACACGAACACATATTCACTATAAGAATTACACTGTAAGTATTCATATTCACTATAAGTATTCATATAAAAGTTTTCCCTAAACAAAATCCTAATTTGCTGCGTATTAATAGTTAGTAAGCTAGTTGTTAAATTTTGGTATGGAGTATAAGCCATTAATATGTGTTTTATAAGTACTAATAAACAGCCAATATGCTATAAATATGCATGCAAATAAGCAACTAGTTAATAGTGAGAACTGGTCCATAAAGTGAAGTGTTACCATAACCATCTAAAGTAAATCTTTAACACTAAACACTAAAAATGTTATAACATTATTAGATGTAATCTATAGCAAATCTCAAATGTAATTAATTTTTTTATACTGTACATTATAATATTGCATTACTTATGCTATTGAAAATGATTAATTGTTTTGTTTTTTAATTATATAGATTAAATCATATAGAATTTTTAATATGGACCACTTACATTGCATGCTCTTTTTGCCTATTTAGAAATTTGTTCTCATCTAAGGCTCACTTAATGTGAATCTTTAATGCTAAACATGAATAATTTAACAATATTTTTTAAATCTAATCAATAGCAAATCTCAAAATATAAAATATAAATTTTTCATACTATACATTACAATATTGTGATGCTTAAAGTAGAGAATTTAAAGCAATTTAGTTTGGAGTTTTATTTCTTTATATTTAATATATAATAATAATAATAATAATAATAATAATAATAATAATAAATTATTTATATTACATTAATTAAGATTATTATGCTTTTAAGATCATGTGAAACAAATTGCCATGTGTGTCTAAACTTTTAACTGTTCGTCATTCATTATCATCATCAGCGGTGTAAACTACATTGTAGAAAAATTATTTTCCAATTATTGGAATATGTTTTACAAGAAAATACTATTTCAGACTTTCTGCTTCTTTAATTTGATGTTACATGCCAATTCTTTGTGATTACTTGTGAAATTTACTAGCATTTTCTGAGCGTTTTTTTTCCAGTGTAGTCGAGCACTAGTTACAGAATCATCTTTGTGAACAATACAATGGTCTGGATCATTAACCACTCTATTTCAGTTTAACCTGATGGGTTACTCATTTAGTTGAGTGGGAAACAGTTCAAACCGTAACTGGAGATCAGTTTCACATGAGGAATACCCACACTTGCTTAGGTTACTACAAACACACTGAGATACTGTTGCAAGGGATGAAGCACAGAAAACTGAGCAAATGAACAGTGAACACTTGTTTATGAGAAGGAAATAAAGGATAAATAACAGGTTTCTATGAATGAAGTTTAGAATGAGAGACAAAGGCTTTAAGAATTAAAGGAACAGACTTCACTTGAGTACAAAGCAAACATCGGATGGCTTTTTATGGAAAAGATTAACATGCTGTTGACCTCGGGTGTTTTTCCACATAGTTTGTGTGTGTGTGTGTGTGTGTGTGTGTGTGTGTGTCTCCGTCTCCATTCGCAGCAGATAAACAGACCCCTGTCTCCAGATCTGTGACTGCCGTCATCAGCGCAGAGCTTACAGCTCACAGCTAAAGTGGGCATGTTTCCACTCATCTTTGGCGACAGGAACGTCGCCTGCCGTGTTTGAGTGTGCTCGGTGGCTTTACAGATTACCAGCAGTGATACCCGCTGAAATTAGCCGCTGGTTCGCCTCTCGTATCACTTCATTCAGAGACACAATCAGCCCTTAAAGACTCTCCTGATGGGCACAAGACCAGATGGCTGGAGTGCAGTAAACAATTAAACAGCCAAATTATCCCAAACTGACTCCTATGGATGGATGGATGGATGGATGTTTAGATAGATAGATAGATAGATAGATAGATAGATAGATAGAAAGGCAGATGGATGGAAAAGCAGATGGATTGACAGATTGATAGATGGATGGATAGATAGATAAATAGATAGATAGACGGATAGACAGATAGATAGACGGATAGTGATGGATAGAAAGGCAGACGGATTGACAGATTGATAGATGACAGATAGATAGATAGATAGATAGATAGATAGATAAAGAGATAGATAGATTAGACAGACAGATACAGATGGACAGACGGATTGATGATAGACAGATCTCAGTCTGGTTTTGCGCTCTTTTAATCGAGGTCTCAGGTTGTTAAATGCTTCATAAATGAAGCATAACTTCCATTCAGCACAGGATAATGAGCAGTAGGCTATGAATTATACATCCGCCAGAGCATCTTAATTAGTTATGTTAATTAGGTCATCATTCACAGCCATCCTGCAGACTCATCCGCTCGCTTCTTTTTGGTGAGGCTGTTGCCTAGCAACTTCAGAGTTACATCAGCAGAGTCCGGGAGGACCGCTCCGATTGGTTACAATGCCCGGCGTGAATTCCGATTGGCTGGATAAAAGAGGAATCTGGAGTGTTTAAAAGCTGCTTGAACTTCTTTAACCTTTCATTTGACTCCTCTGGAGCTCTTCTCCAGTTCTTTGACCAAAATCAGGTTGAATTTACAGCACAAGCCGTACCAAGAAACAGGCAGCGCTTCAGTGGAAGTCCCAGCGGTCTGCAGGCCTCCTCCTGTGAGTTACTTGTTGACATTTCACTCCAAACAAACAGCTTCTAAATTGACTTGAAGGAAATCAGTTTTCCCTTTGGATCCTACTGCGACCAAACGCTCTCTTGGAGATGCATTGCTTGTTAGTGCTGTTTTGCTTACTGCTATCGCATATTACAAGCACTCAGGTTCAAACAAATTCCCAGTACTGTGATTTCCATTGCGTCACTGAATG
>NC_081158.1:33518608-33526108 GCF_012432095.1 Onychostoma macrolepis
AATATATAATTAATTAATATTTGTATAATAATAAAGTATTATAATTAAGTAATGTACACAATAATGGTTCTGTTTATTTGAAGTTTCTTGTTGAACCGATTCAACCAGCCTGAATTAGACTGACTTATAAGTTTGAGACTGATTTTAGTCTATAAATATAAATTGTCTAGAGTATTTTACCACTGTGTTGTATCTACATTGCCAAAAGAATGACATTCAAGAACCAAATCATTTAGTTCCAGTGTTATTAAAAAAATCTAAATGTTCCAAACAAAAACCGGTTCTCAGTTCCGTAGTTCTCTGGAACCTCATTTGATGGGAATCATAAGGGTGGAAATAGCATAAATCAGGTCTGTTTTTGCTTTGTCGTCTGCTCAAGGTCAGTAGATCGAGCTGTTCAGCAGGACGCAGATGTTTCTGCTGCAGATATCGAGCAGTTTCAGCTCTCACAGTGAATCTGACTCATGTCAGCGCGGCCTGCGCTCCATTTATCCCTCATGATTATGATTGGAAGAAGAGAGGGATTCATTAAATGCTCTTATTTACGCACGCGGGCCGCTCGCTGCGCTCTGGATGTACCCGACATGCATGCTTCAGAGAGAGTGTTTTTATTTTAAAACTCACATCTGTATGATTACCCAGCATTTTCATTATCCTTATCCTTTTTTTAGCGATTTAATGGAGTTCAATGAGCAGAGATTAGCTAATGGACCCTGAGTGCATTGCATTGGGGCAAATCTTATGTGTGCATGTCACGTTCACCTGTGTGAAAATCAGCAGGGTTCACTCACAGGGTAATGGCTATGATTTAATACTGTATCGCTCAGATCCAGCTCGATGTGTCATTATAGTGGATGAAGATGCAGAGCTCGAAAGCAAACGCTCACTTTTTTCATTTTTCATTCATTTTCCCATAAGCCTAACTAAACTGACTGGTTCAGAAATAAATCGCAATTTCTTTTTAAGTAAAATGTTTGCAGAATGGATGAATTTATAATCTTGTAAGGATTTAAAAGATGATTCAGTCAAATCTGTCTGGGTTTTTGTGTTTTTATTGTACTGAAAATAAATTATTTAGGCCTAAATGTAAGATTTTGTATTTGGATTGCATACATTTTTTTTATATCCATTTGAATTATAATCAAACATAATAAACTTAATGTAATGCACATTTGTCATAAATGAAACCTTTCTGCAATATTACTAAAAAACAGAATATATTTTAAATACACATTAACAAAGTTTATATATTTATCATCAATATATTAATGTTTTAATAACTGAATAATGATTGTTCCAAAACTATATTTTAACCATGCTCATGCTTTTCCACTGAGTAACTGTTATTGTTTTCACAATTGATTTATGTTGATTTTTTTACTTTTTTTTTTTTTTTACATTCATTAAATTAAATTAATGCATTTTTATTTACAAAAATAATATGTTTATTTTTGTATTTTTTATTGTTTTGTTTTTTTTCAAATAAGCTTACCTATTTCTTAAATCTTATGTGTGCTTATTTTTTCCCCTTTTGAACAGCTACATTATGTTAGAAGATCTTTGCAACTTTCATAATTTTTTTTCTGAGTGAAAAGTGTTGGGCAGGGCTTCATTTTATCCATTGCAGTTTGATTGGATGATGAAAAGTGTCCTTGATGACACCATCTGACAAGGAAAGTTGTTTCATAATTGGAGTAAGTAATTATACGCTGTTGAAAGGTTTTTTTATTATTATTTGAATAACATGCACACTAACACCAGAAATATGTTTTTAAGAAATAGTTTTTATGTAGAGATGCACCGATTGACCGGCCAGTGATCAGAATCGGCCGATTTGTCACATGACCGGCCCGGATCGTTGACCGGCCGATCAGTCTCACGTCTAGCCGATTCCGAACCGATCCTTTTATTGCCAGCGGCGCAGGCATTCAGTATAAACAGCGACTGATAATGTATTTCTGTCGTGCCAGATGAGGCTTGCACAGCCTGAGTGAGTGTGTGAGAGAGACAGCACACACAAAGTAACTCACAGAAATTTATAGATGCATACTGCGGTAGAAAAAAAGAAAGAAAAGATATTTACAAAATATGATTTAGATAAGCAACATTATACAGCCATGATGTTTCCCCCGAATATCAATATCAACACGATTGCAATGTGGCACTGATTTTATACATTAGTGTTTTATTTTGTTTTATTTGATAAAATTAAGTGACTTAGATTTTAGACAAAATATTGAGTATTTGCTCAATTTCGCTGACGAAAATAGCCACAGCAGAATTGTTGTGTGTCTCCGAGAAACACAGCGGTGTTTCGTTACTGAATGAATCCACGTTTATGAACGAATCGAGTGAGTCAATGATTCAGTGGCCCGTTCGTAAGGACAGTCACTTGCCTCGGTTCTGAATGAATCAGCTGTTTGAATGAATCGGTTGAATGAATGAATAAATGACTCACTCATTAAAACAGACACTTGCCGCCACCTATAACTATAATTTTGCAGTGATAGTTTGTTAATACTAATTTAATTTGAATGGTAACAACTCTACAGTTTCTTATTATGCTAACTGAATTAATTGAAACAAAGAATTTGATGTTAAAGATGACATTTAATAAGGTTAGGGGAAAAAAATGACCATTCATAAACATAGTGGGAAATGACATCCGTTTTGTTACATACAGCAACTCATTTTAAGTTAACTATTTCTTCCTCTTTCCAGTCACAGAGCACTTTATTTTGAGAGTTGTTTAAGTGAGAGAAAAGCTGTAACTTAGTCCATTTTGGGAGAATTGTAATGTTTAATAATTTATTTTATTATGTAAATAATTTTTGCATTGAAATTTGTATAGATATTTGTTTATATATGCTGTCAATTATAGTTCTTAGAAAGAAAATCGGTATCGGCATGTCACACTTACAGAAAATCGGAATCGGCCAAGAAAATTGCAATCAGTGCATCTCTATTTTTATGTCATATTCACTTCACATAGCTACTTTCTCGTACATAACCAATAAACACTTTTGTTTAATGAAGTTCAATTAAGTTGACAGAAGCATTGCTAAACTTCAGAGCACTTGATTTGTCTTTAAAGGTTTATGCATTTTCACCAAAACTGATTTTGAGGGGTATTTTTTACTTCCGGAGCAAGCTGAGCTTTATTATCCCACAGATTAATTTTTCAGCATGCCGCTCTGGATCTGCACTTTACTGTATGAGCTGGCAGATTAGCACAGATGTGTAACTATTAATAGACGCTGTGTGCAGAAACACAGGTGCCTTTCCCATCCTGACACCTGTGCGTTGACCGGATGACTCGCAATAACACTGCATTTATCTTATATGCTGCAAGGACGTGGTGTTTTTGCTTCATTCTGCATTAATGAGGTTGTGATGCTCACATTGTCAGGTGCAGAGGGTTAAAACGAGAGTTTTAACTCTGTGCTATTTGAAAATCCTTTACCTAATTTCATGTTCCCAGGCAAAAATGACCAGCCTTTTACAAATTACTTGTAAATCTCTTTTTATGCTATATTATTAGCAAATCTTGGATTCAATCTTTTTGTCACCTTGTTTTCTTTCTTTTAGCACAGGTTTTGTATTTCTTTTTTTAAACGGATTGATCGTAGGCCTCATTGATCTGAGCTCATGCACCTCAGTTTTTGAATGAAAAAATTATATAATTTTTGCATAATTTTGGCAATATTTACTCAAACCTGAGGTGCTTGAGCTCATATTTGGTATTAATATAGCATAATTATTATTATTTTTTTTTGGTAGGCCATCCATTTTTGACCAACACCACAAGTATAACAGGGTGTAAAAGTGTGAACGTGATTTTTAGAATATAGCATAATAATAATAATAATTAGTAGTAATAGTAGTAGTAGTTGTAGTAGTATTTGTTTTTGTTTAGTATTTATTTATTGAATAATTATATATTTTTAGTGATTAGACAACCAAACTGCAACTATTATGAATGTTTAATAATTACAAAAATAACAATAATAATAATAATAATAATTATTATTATTATTATTATATAAAATAACAAATCATTTCGGATTTCATTATATTATCATGAAAATCAATATCTTCATTGTTATTATTATTATTATTATTATTATTAAAAAAAATATTACAATGATAAATAAAAATGATTAATTACAACAAAAATTGGAACAAAAAATAGTCCAATCATTTTTATTGTTACATTTTGTTTTGTTTTTTTAATAATTTTTGCCCTTCACCACCAGTGTAACAAGGTGGGAAAAAGTCCCAAAAAAGTACAAAAGTTATTTTGGAAGTTGACCCTGTGTCAACAAAGTCAGTAGGTTTTAGTCCAATGCGATGACATTGACATTAACTAGCATTTTGAAGAAATGAAAATCCTCTCCGGGTCAAAATGACCCGAACACAACTGTTTAAATCTGGTTTAAAGGGGTCCTATTATGCTTTTTTACAAAGTCTTGATTTTGTTTTGGGGGTGTACTAGAACATGCTCTCATGCTTGGTGGTTCGAAAATCACATTATTTTTCACATAATTTACATTATTACAACACCTCTCTCCCCAGCCTGACACAAACGGCTCGAATAGTTCCGGGTTTGGTGAAGGCCCGCCTTCCCAAAAACTAAATGTGCTGTGATTGGTTAGCTGTCCCAGTGCGTTGTGATTGGCGAACAGCTTGGATGGCGTTTCAGTACTGCCCTGCCCCTTGCCAAAACAGCAAGTTCGTCAATATTGCCATATCAATTTAGACCTCGAGAATACTGAACAAGAGGATCGCGCAGAACCTTTGCATGCACGGATATTGCAAGATATATTAAAGTCGTAACATTATTGTTTTTTTTTTTTTTTTTTGTGGCTAAATCACATTTTAGATAGGATGTCAACAACAGCTTAAAAATAACTGCATTTACTATGTACATATAAGTGCAACGGTAATATGTATTATGTTTATTGTTAATTCTAACATTATAACATGAATTGCAGTGAAACTGTCATACAATTGAACTTATTTATACCATAGTCCCACAGACTTAGACTATTTGTGGCGGCATATATATGCAAATTAATTCTCTGCCAGCAGGAGGCGCTGTTGGAGCTGGAGAGAGAGAGCGAGGTGTCCCTAGTAATGCTGTACACAAAGCAGAGCTCCGCTCACAAACGCTGCTTTATCCGACATTACATGCAAGATGAAATGAAAATGACATCCAAAAGTTTCTGAAAACAGTCAGTTTCCTTCTGAAATACAGTGATATCAAAACACCCGCACCGGGTTTTGATTTTGAAACGTGCAGTGCTCAACCAAGCGCTCTCCCCACCCGCCAACCATTAGAATTTCTGTAGGCGGGATATATTTTAATGATATTCTAATGGGCCAATTTGTGATATCACAAATACAGGAAAACAACTTTGTAGTCCAAACGAGCCGTTCGTTCTAGTTATTGAAAAGGGATTTAAAAAAAATGAAATATCTCCCATTGGAGTTGACTTTGAGATTTGTAACTTTGTAGATCTATTTATGCCCAAACATACACACTACACACTGACTAAAATTCAGAAAGTGAAAAAACATAATAGGACCCCTTTGTAGAGTCTGTAGAATCACTCAGTTGTGGCACTCCTGTTGTATGAAGTGTTAAACAGATAGTTTGTCTGTGTTTTTAGACTATGCTCTCTGCCCTTCAGATGGACCGAAGCTCGTGAGGGTGACCGGGTGGAATTACACCCGTCTCTGCCGGTTTGTCGTAGTCAAGGACACTGCAGGAGTGTGGAAATATCACACACGTCACTGTCTCACCGCAGACAAACACATGCTGCTCAATACTTTCATGTGTTTAAAGGGTTCAGGCTTCATGTTGGGGTCCTGATCACCCCGTCTGGGTTGTTTTTGTTTGCATTACTCAGCTATAATGCAGACATACAGGAGTCAGAGTCAGTGATCTTGGCAGTGATAGTTTTATCTGTGCTTGGACTCTCTGTCCGTCTGTCTGTCTGTCTGTCCGTCTACAGGCACGTGTGCTGAATGTTTAATAAGCAGGTGAACGTCTGCAGTGCTGCTGTCTGAAAGAGATCTGGCAGTGCTTTTCAGTCCGATGCAATATTTAGTTTTAGATTTTCTATGTATATCCAGTCCAATCTCAAGCTCTCTCTCTCTCTGACTCAGTTCTGGCTATTGATCAGTCTGCCTGTGAGCTCCTGCTTTATGTGTGGATTATTACTAACACAGCGTCATGGCTTATTAAACACACACACACACAGATGTCTCCTCTTGCTCTTCGTGGAGTGAGCTGTTGTATTGCTGTGGTCCTGTAGCTCAGCGGTAAATATCTCTGTTATGACAGACAACAATTACAAATGATCTAGACTCTGGGATGTGTTAGAGGATGTCAGTCTAATATGCAGAAAAATCCCAGTATGCAGAGACAAATATACATATGACTGGCAATTTCAAAATATTGCATTATTATACATAATAATAATATAAAATTTTCATAATGCAAGTTTTTGTTTAATGATTTTTATTTAATATTATAATATATTTATTTATAATAAACCAATTAATGTTGTAAATTAAAACACCACAATAATATCTAAATTAAAATCATTATTAATGTTATTATTAAATATTCATTACAGGTTTTTTTGTTGTAGTCTAATGATTTTTATAATTGCAATATTTTTAATTTAATAAAATAATTGTTATTATTATTATTATAAATAATTACTACAAAAATTTATATGAATATCATTATTAAATAGATAAATATTCAAAAACATTTTTAGTCTAATGATTTTTATAGTCATTTGAAAAAGTGGAATAAAACTAATTATTAATCTGTTTATCAATTGCAAATAATTTGTTTTGGTAAAAAACTGTATTTTAGACTTTCATCAGAAGTGCAGTTCTGCATTTTTAAATGCATTGTAAATGTATTGAGTTTTAGTGTTTTATGAATAAATCTAAACTGACAGGAAGGAGTAATTTAAAGGTCGCTCATGCTTATTGTTGTTTTAAGGACAGACTTGAAGTCAGAGATTGAATATTACTCTTGAATCTCACTGATAAAGACTGAGTGTGTGTGTGTGTGTGTCCACTTTAATCAATAGGATCATTTTTCCAGTTCCAGTCAGATTGTGATTAAATCTGCATCCTGACACACTTGTTGCCTGTTGTTAAATGAAAGCGTGGTTAATGCAGATTTATGCGGCGCAGAATAGGTCGCTAATATGCTAATAGACGAGTTATGCTGATGCTCTCATCAGGTTGAGGACGTGTGGATTTTTCTGCGTATGTTTAACATGTTTAAGTGCTCTTGAAGTGGCTTGTTTTTCTGAGATAAACATAATGCTTGGCCCGGTTTGCGGAGGAGAAACGAGAAACAATAGACTTGATTACCTGATCGATGGGCCGTGATTTACATCCGCAGTTTGCTTGATCCAAAAACATCAGGTGAGACTATAATGCGATAATCTTGAGACTTGATGAAGATGC
>NC_081158.1:34518608-34603608 GCF_012432095.1 Onychostoma macrolepis
TCTCTCTCTCTCTCTCTGTGAATGTGAATAGATACGAGTCCAGTAATGGTGATTAGAGGGAAGAGGTTATCAGTCTTACGGAGCGACAGTTCACTCTGTTTTTCTCCATTAAAACGCTGCTTTATTTGCTGCTTTTCCCCTGAATAACCAGAGAGAATTCACTTATCTCCAGTGCCAGAAAGCCCTAATCATGGCGTTAGCCACGGCACTAAGCCAAACTAATCCCTATAAAAACGCTCATGTCCAGCAATCTGTGTTTTTAGAAGAGGCGAATGGCAACAATACAGACGGACCCCGCTGTGTCTGCGGGGAGGAGTCAATAACCACAACACGACACATCACTGCCCGCTACAGGCGATCTGCTCTCCAGTGCATTCAGACAAGCACAGTTATGTGTACACAGTGGCTCCGTTCCAAAGCCTTGCTGTCTATATAGTCAGCTGCCTTTTAGTGCATCCTAATTAAAACAGCAGATTAGGGATGCTGTGCATACTGTGGGCAGCAACTGTGTGCATCACATAAATAACTCCTTATGTGACGCACGCAAGTCAATCGACTCCAGTAGAGCCCTTTGTTAGCTTATTGATTAACAGCAAAAACACAAGATGCTGTGCTTGTTTGGTGCAAATGATTTTGTTGACTGTCATTAAAAAATAAATAAATATATTAACATTTAAATAAGTTTTTATTTATAAGAATATATGTATTTTATATTATATTTTATATTATGTGCTGCGGTAAAGTGGTCATCTGTTTATATATTCTAATTTAATTAAGTCGTGACGTATTGTCAAGTATGGTGACCCATTGGTGCTCTGCATTTAACCTAAGTGCACACACACAGCAGTGAGTAGTGAACAAATGCACACAAAAAATACATTTTTCAGTTGTCGTGAAAATATGTCAATTAATACTCATAAAAATACACAGCACACATAAATGCATTGTAAGGTTTTATCCTTTATTTATAATTTTTAGCTTTAGGGAATCAAATCGTAGAAATTCGATTTTGATCTGATTAATTGATATTAATCAAAATGTATAATTTATACCTTATTAACGACTGGACCAGCGAGTATTAATACAGTATAAATTTAGCAATTCTGTTTATCTCGTGGATAATAATACAGAATTGGTTGGGAAATTTATGAGCAACAGGTAACACAATCTTTGGCAAATAATTTAAGATTTGAAAATCACGGCACCAGACTATTCATTAAAAATGAATCGAGAGTTTATTTACTACTCTAGGATACAATACAACACACATACACACACATACACACGTTCTGGCAAGATGAAAGCAGTTTGAAGAAAGTTTAAGGCTATTCTCTTTCCTGAGAATAAAGACGACCTGAAGACGTCACAAACAGAAGACTCGACTATCGTCATCTTTTAAAGATTCATTCAATTCAGCTCAGCAAATAGAGATTGTTTGTTTGTTTGTTTGTTTACTTGCTTTGAGTTGAGTTGAAGGCTGTTCTTCTTGAGGGAATCCCAGACACTCGCGCTGATGTGTCGTGGTCGCGTGACGTCACTTGGGAGTCCTCCTTTTGGATTGGTGGCTTCCTGGCAGCGCGCGAATAGCAAGGCTTTGGAGTTCTCACGCTGCAGGCTTTGCAAGCTACTTTGGTCAGACGTGGACAGAGTGTCCCTTGAGATGATCAGCTAGATGTTAAGTCTGAGGCGAGACCAAAGTTTCCAAACAGCTAAGGTTTCCAGCTCATGTTTTTCTCCCGCGCCTTAGCATGCAAAGCTGGGTGTCTGTTTTTATCGGACTGGTGTAAGTCCATCCCATACACTGTCTGATCCAATCACATTGTCTCTGTAGGACGGAGCCCCGCCCAGCACGGCTTCTTTCCGTGCATACATTATCTGCTAATAAATATGTCACATGGAGGAAATATCCTAGCAGATTTCTATAAAGTGTTACAATCATGCCTTATGATGCTAAAAGTCAACATTCATCCTCATCACATTAATGCAATAAAAATAAGGTTTAATTCAATACCAAGCATGAGGTATTAGTCATATCAAATTCCTATAATTTTACCTACTAAACGGGTCAAGTCATAGATTACAATATCCTAAGTTCTAATAACCACAGCAAGATTAGAAAACATAAAATACCACATTCATTTATATATTGTCTCTTGAGTATATTGCTTTAATAGCAGCAGTCTTTTCTTGATTGTCCTTTTGGCAAGGTCCATAAAAGTGCTTCTTTTGCAGAAGGAGAGAGAAAGAGCGCATTCCTTTGGAAGGCGGGTGACCAAAGCTGAGGTCGTGAGGTCATTAGGAGTATCACGTTGTGTGGCTCTGATGATCTTCTTAGCTCAGACGAAGCTGTAAGTCAGTCATTTTTTTGTTTATCAGAAGGTAGTTTATGGTAAGCGGGGTCGCAGTATCACGGACGCTCTGGTTCTGGAACCTCTCCAAAGAAGTAGTTCTTTGTTGTTAACTCCGTGCAGATGTAGCGCGGTCATTTCATCCTCGAACTTACCATAGTTTACGAGTCTCTCGAGGTGATAAGGAGAGTACGGCCGGACGCTAGTCAGAGAATTGTGGCGTTGTGTTGGTCATTTGTTAATTTTTACGACACAGCGTGGAGGGAGGAACTCAGTGGGATGTTCTGAGTTAAGATTATGTGTGTGCGTTCTTTTCGACCAAGTTCTACAGCATTTATAATTCAGTTGAACTATTTTTATTGATCTTTTAGTATTGAATGACATTTTAATTGACATTTCTCTCACTTTGTCTGCCATATTTTACAGAGCTCGTCACAGTGCATTCATTCTGTCCGTGATGGGACACGATGCTGCTTCAGATTGATCCGAAACATGATTCATGTCAGGTATCTTTTGCATCTACACTGTAAACAAATATTATTACTTTTTGTATAGTTGTAAATAAAACATTATTGGAGATTGTCTTGCATAAAAATATTATTTCAATCTTTCTTTTGCTTTTATTTTTATTCTTGCCATTCACAATTATTTGTGACATTTACTATCAATTTCTGAGTGAAAATTGTGTGTTTTTTTTCTTTTACACAGAAAGTACATTTACACTGGAATATTATTATTTTTTTTTGTAAATATCAAATTAAAAGATTATATGTAATTGTTATTTTATATTTTATATTTGTTCATTATTTTATAATATTGTTTTATATTTATTTTTTGTTTGTAATTGTTAAATTATTGTATAAAATATATTTAAGTGTTGTTATTTAAATCTTATTATTATCGAGTTTGCCATGAATATACACTTTGATGCGTAAAATTATAAATAAAATAACTAAATAAATAAATACAGCGTGAAAATAGTTTCAAAGCACCTATTTTTTTCAATGTAGAAACCAGCATGTTTTGGAAGGGATCTTTTGTATTTTTGTAGGCATCCTTTCTTCTGGTTTTTATCTACTTTTGAGCTCTCCCCTCTTCAGGCTGTGCTTTCAGGGCTCGTTTCGTTGGGCATTTGTGTGATATTCTGCTTTTGGAGTCATAAAAGCTCGGACCTGCTTGACTAATCAGGTGTAATGGAATGCATTCGAGTCATTAAGCGTCCATATATTCGGTTCTTCAGAGGGCGGCTGTTTGTTTTTTAATGACAAACTGCCCTCATTTCCAGTTAGAATTATTCTGCCTGAGACCGCATTCATATCCCACTGCTGCTTACTAATGGAGTTCTCTGATCTCTGGTCCAAATTTGAGCCGGCCGGAGCCTTATGTTGAATGACAGAATGGAGAAGTTTGGCATTATGAATAAGTTTTGTCAGCCTTTCGGACTTCAGTCGTTGTGGAATTGGCTCAGTAGAGCTGAAAATTGCCTTTGCCCTATGGGACGCACCCGAGAACTGATCTCCAACTTTTGCCCCTTTTCTCTTTCCCCTTTTCTGTGCTTTGCTTACTGTTTTCCTCTCCTATTCGGAGAGAGGGTTGTGTCCGCAGTGCAGCCGCTGTGATAAATCTCAGTGTCTGACCACAGATGCATATATTTACATAAACAGTCAAAGCACAACGGCCATCTTGACCTGTATAATAGATCAGCTCCAATGTATGTTTGTCTGGATTAATGCTCTCTGGACTGTAGCCACAAAAAAAAACACACACTCAGCTGATTGTATTGCTCATGAGTCTAAGCCAATCATATAATTGTTATGAGCCTTTTGTTACGATTTTAATAACATTTAGCAAAAGTTCCGCCAGAGCATGTTCATCTAATCTTAATCACAACAAAAATGTTTTACTTTGAAACAATTTTCACTTAGAAATTGGTAGTAGATTTCACAAAGAAATGGCAAGTAACTATGTATGGAAGCTTGTTTCCACCATGAAATGAAAAATAATAAAAAGTATTTGAGACTTTTATCTCACAATTCTTTTCTCTGAATTATGAGTTTACATCTCACAATTCTACTTTTGTTTTTGCCATTAAATAATTAAAAAAAATTATTTTTTTTTCAGAATTCTGCATTTATGTCTCATAAGTCAGGCTTTATTTCTCAGAATTGCAAGAAAAAATGTTGAAATTGTGAGATATAAACTTGGTTGCTAGGGTGATGCTAGGCGGTTTCTTAATATCCAAGTCAAGAGAATCGCAAGTCTCTGATGTTATAGTCTGTAGATATGACTTTCAAATGTGAGTTTATGGGATTATTTTCATCTGTTTTATCTGCAACATTAGTCCAGTTGTCCATTTACAGCAAACATGTTTATCTGCATGATGAATGAAAATATAGTTTATAGTTTGCTTCCCTAAATCTGGTTTCGTCTCAGACTCCGCTCATTGCGGTCTCTAGCTGTACCCCCCTGTGGCTTCGGTCTGAATTATGTTGTTATGGTCAGTGTAATCGAACTATTAGCATCCAGTAATTTACTGTGATGTTGACTGACACACACAGCATCAGTGAGTACAGGACCAGTGTCTTGTCTCTGCTGTATTGACTGCAGCGGTCTCTGATTAGATAGTGGCATGAGATTTCAGTCTAAATGGATGAATGGCTCCTCAATGCGATTTTAATGATGTAGTTCTTCTGGTGCAGAGATTGTCTTTCCTGTGCAGCTGACGGCGGTGTGGACAGAGAGAGAGAGGGGTGTTTTGGGAGATTTTTGGTTGACATTTCAATGATCAAGAGACTTAGTGTTTATTTGTCTTTCATGAAAAATGCTAAAATGTTTTTTTTTTTTTTAAATATTAGAATATTTAAAATACTTAGTCTTTTTTTTTTTAAATGTTTATTTTTATAAATTGTATATATGTGACCCTGTATCACAAAACAAGTCATAAGGGTCATTTTTTTAAATTGGAAATAATAAATAATATAAATAATAAATAAGCTTGCCATTGATGTATGGTTTGTTAGGATCGGACAATATTTGGCTGAGATACAACTATTTGAAAATCTGGATTCTGAGGGTGCAAAAAAAAAATCGAAATATTTGAGAAAATCGCCTTTAAAATTGTCCAAATGAAGTTATTAGCAATGCATATTACTAATCAAAAATTAAGTTTTGATATATTTACAGTAGGAAATTTACAAAATATCTTCATGGAACATGATCTTTACTTAATATCCTAATGCAGCGGTTCTTAACCTGGGGGTTGCAAAGAGGTAGCAGGGGGGGGGGTCGTGGGAAGACTTTTATTTTGTAAAGTTTAATACTGTAAAGCTGCTTTGACACAATCTGTGTTGTAAAAAGCGCTATATAAACAGTGTTGGGTTAGTTACTCAAAGAATGTAATATATTACTCACTACTAGTTACTCCTTTCAAAGGTAATATTGTTACTTTACTTATTACTTTCTGGCAACAGTAATTAGTTACACTACTAGTTTCATTACTTTTTCTTCACGCCCCACAGAAGCTGTAACTGTGTATCTTCCAGATAAAATTCTTCTACAATATTACTAACAACATATTTCTGCCTCATTATTTGACCAAAATCCATATTGGATCGCAGTCAGAAGTTATTACAAACACTCAATAGTGATTGATAGTGGCATTCAAGTACAAGTGTTGTATTAATCTCATTAATTGTCATGTGTAGCTTGAAGTAATTTTTCTGTTACCCATATGCGATTAAATTTCGTTATGTATTTTATCAAATCACATGAGTTTGTAAGAAACTGTTTAATTTTCAAAAAATATTTTAAATTATATTATATTAATATAATGTATCACATGCCGATAATGCAGTATTTCTATCTGCTTTTCCATATTCCAAGCTTGCCTGCTGCACTGGGGACATCACATGCATGTGCGAGTCGTGAAAATTATGAAAATAAATCCAGGAATTATTTGATTGTTGGATTTTAAATCACAATGTATTGTTGGCTATTGCTACAAATATACCTGTGCTGCTTATGACTGCTTTTGTGCTCCAGGGTCACATTTTATAAATAACACACTAGGCTACTGGTCAAAACATTAGAATAATTCAGATTTTTAATGGTTTTGAAAGATGTTTATTATGTTCATCATAGCTGCATTTATTTTATCAAAAAATACAGTAAAAACTGTAATATTGTGAAATATTATTACAATTTAAAATAACTTTTTTCTATGTGAATTTATTGTAAAATGTAATTTATTTCTGAGATGAAAAGCTGAATTTTCAGCATCATAACACCAGTCTTTAGTGTCACATGTTCCTTCAGAAATCATTCTAATATGCTCATTTTCTGCTTAAGAAACATTTCTTATTATTATCAATGTTGAAAACCACTGTATATAGGTATATGTATGTAAAATTATATGTATATATGCTGTCCAGGAACATGGGAGATATTAATGTGGTCTTTTGTGATTTTTCTTTCCTCTGTGAGCGATGTTTCCACCCTGTTACAGATATCTGACACAGATGGACACGGTTATATCCGAGTGAACTCGCGGCAGGTGTGTGTGTAGCAGGTGTGTAGGTCAGGCTGAAAGGTTAATGACAAACTGAGAAGAGGCTCTATGAACTCAAACCTACGAAAACAGACTTAACAACAGATTCCTCACGAGCTTGTTGGAAACATTTGGTAATATGCGAGAGTTTAAAGTCAGCAGTGAGTGTTTGTGCCCTGATACAGATGCCTGATTGCGTTTGACAGGCAGCAGTAGTGTTTGCGACGTCTTCCATCTGCTGCTGTCACTCTGGACTTTTAGTGTATGACAGCACGCTGACAAACACACTTAACGTCTCTGAATCATCCTGGAAGACGTTTACTGGAGTGAGCGGCTCTCAAACGTTTCATTCTGACACCTGAAGCCATCAAGTTTGACCATCAGAGCATCAGTCCTGCTGAGTAAGTACGCAAATGCTCAGGCTGTGGCGTTCATATACATGTGTAGATTGAGTTTTGCTCCATACATTGTGTGTGCATGT
Organism: Onychostoma macrolepis; assembly: GCF_012432095.1. NCBI lineage: Eukaryota > Metazoa > Chordata > Actinopteri > Cypriniformes > Cyprinidae > Onychostoma > Onychostoma macrolepis. Next base: position 34,525,984 of record NC_081158.1, read on the forward strand.
GTGTGTTACGGTCTCTTGGACAGGTTAACTCAGCGCTGGGTTGTGGCGTGGGGCCTCAGCTGTGAGTGTTGGCAGATGGAGATGGTGCTCAGCGGGGCTCTGCGGACACTGGCACTGCCCCTGAAACAACCCATTACGGACACACGGAAACATCTGGCGGTCTGGATATCGACTCGGGACATCTGATGCAATATTAGCACACATGCACATATGCTTTTTGTTACAGCTTCTTTCATTAGACAAAATCATTTTAGCTGTTAGTCAGTCCTGATTTAAAGTTGTGCATGTTTTGCTTTTGAGTGCATTAGTGCCCATCTATCATTTTAGTGCCGAAAGTATATTTTCCATTCCTTTTTCCCATAGGGATTTTTAAAAAAGTCTTCCTTGAAGAAATATACAATATAAACCAAACCAACTAGCTACGAGCTGAATTGTGACACTATGAACTTTGATTTGAAGCAAAAAAAGTGTTTGAAACTTGGACAAAAAGGCAAAGGTACAAGGCTGTGAACTTGTGGAAGAAAACCACAAACCCATGATGCATTGTGTAGGACAATCAATCGAAGTATAAATATAAAGCTATTCATTTAAAATAGTCAATTAAATATACTGTAGACTCGATTATGTTATTTTCGGTGCCTAATGGAAGATGCAAAGTTGCTAAAAAATATAAATAAATATATGCATATTTAATATATATAGTCATATATTAGTTTTTTGTAAAAACTTTTTCTTCTGCTAATATAGTAAAAGCAGTAATATTGTGAAATATCATTACAATTTAAAAGAATTTTAACAATGCTTAATGGGTGCTCTTTTGGTGTTGTTTGCTCATTGAGACTCAAATTGGTGGAATTTTCTGGACAGCATTAAGGGAAATGTAGTTTTTCACCACAGATGCCTCTGTTAAACATGATTATTTTTAAAATAAGTGAAAATAATGCAGATGTCTTCCAGAAAAACATACACCATTAACAACCTTAGAACTCACAGCAGGTCTGTCTATAAAGGTTTACAGTTATAAATCAATTTCCCTATGGAGAAAATGTTTTTACTTCCGAATCCGAATGTTGCACTCTATTTAATTTTCCCCCTGAGGTCCACTTAAAATGTTTTTTGAGCCAATATAGTTTTTCATATCCATTTTCCACCCTCTCTATATGGTTACAGGATTTTGATAGGTCATTTGATGAGCTTAGACGCCATTTTCCCAGCATCCTCCTAGATAATGGCCTGGATAAGATGCATTTCAGCGTGAAGAAGGTGAGTAATTCATTTGATCATGTAGATCTGGCCTGTTGTCATAATCTCAGCACTATGACATATATAAAAGCACATCACATCAGGAGTGTGTGGGGTGTTACAGCGGTTGTGTGTGTGTGTTTGTCTCGAGGGGTAATGCTCTAGTTTGAGCCATTACAGTCTGACAGCATGCTGGTTAGTAGTGGGATTCGCTTCTGCTGCAGCCTGGCTCCACATAATGCATGGCAATGAGGTCCACAGACCCCAGTGCGTGTGTGTTTGTGTCCACAGGGTCTAATCGTCTCTCCGACTGCCCACGACCTGTGATAGAGAGTACAATCTGAAATGGGAAACACAATCTGCTTAAATAGCCCTGTTTTTCTTGTTCTACTCCATTAATATATATTACACCCACCACCTATAACTTTACCAACTCATTAGCTACTTCTATAAACGCGTCGACAATGTTAATTAACACTCCTGTTACTGTAATCAGTGTTTGATCGGTTTGTTGGGCCAGAAACATACTCTTCGCAAACACACGAAAGCGGTCCATGTTATCTTGATAGAATGACAAAGGTGTAAATCTCTTAATAGAACAAAAGAATCAATATTTAAATCTCTTAATAGAACAAAAAAACAACAATATTTAAATCTCTAAAATGCTCAGATGTGCTCGAGTTACTGCAGCACTGATATATGTGCTAGACAACACTAATAAGTACAATACAGCTTGATCTAAATCTGGTGGATCACTTGTTGTATCCTCATTATATATCGCTCTATCGCCAAGCACTTGCTCTATGGTAAATCACTAAGGCATAACAGTATGACTTTGTGTAAAGCTGCTTTGAAATGATGTGTATTGTGAAAAGCGCTATACAAATAAATCTGACTTGACTATAAACATGTTGACGCTTTAACTATTGCTCTGACTATAACGTATGTTGTGGCTGCTGCTGTATATCCTGCTGTCAGACACCGTTGATGAATATTTGCCTTCTGCTTCTGTGTTTGAGAAGGTCAGAGGTGTGGTGTTGCGAGCCGACTCCGAACACGTCGAAAATACAAATCTGTGTGTTTGAGATGCACCGCAGACCGTTACTGTCTAGACGGCATATATACACACGCACCAACATCACACCACATGAGTCATGCGTTTAAAGAGAGGAAGAAACTGTTTTTTCTAGATTGAATGTCTCGATTTCTTAAACAGTGAAGACATGCGTGAGTTTATGAGGGTGTTTTTCTTATGCAACATCTGAGAAACAGGATGCTTAAGTACAAATCTCTGTCCTGGAGAATACATTGAGATGTTAAAGAGAACTCATTTGTGATTTTCCTTTCCCCAGGGTGTTTTCATGCTGCGTTTCTTTCTTCTCAGAGAACAGACGGCTGCACAAAAGCACCAGTTATACTGCGCGGCATCAGGTCAGAAGAAGCATAGAAATGCAATGAGTTTCTTCTAACGGTGCCCTTGAGAAAGAGCCGCATAGAGCCGAGTGTAAGTGTGTGTTTGTGGCCCCGGCTAGTCATTGTTGCTGAGTTGTGTTTTCCGTGTCCCGTCTCCCTCCCGTCCTCGTGGAGTGGTGACGTACGGTCCGTGTGCCGCTGTAGGATGGACGACCGTGGTACTCATTAAGATTGGGAGCGATAGAGAAAATGGGAAAAGAGAAAGAGCAGAAAGGAGATAAAGCGTTTGCTTTTTGGAGTTGTTCCTCTTCATTATTTTCACTGACCTCTTATTCTCTTTCTCTCTTTCTCTGTGTTTCTCAGTTTCTCGCGTCTTACAGCGTAAATATGTGATGCGTCACTTTAGATCTGAACGGATCCAGTGCCAAACGAGATTTCAGAGGACACTGGAAAGGTAAAGAAAACTCTTGCCATTGCATTGTGAGCTCATGCCAACATTTAATATTACCAACTCGTTTAGCTTACTCTTTTATATTAATGGAAAGACGTCTTTACACTGCATTTTATAATACTTTTTAATCTCTCTTTAAAGTTAGCCTTTAAAGTAAATGCACACCATTGATGTTATTGTGAAACGTCTGATCTCATAATTCTTAAATTAAAACATCATTACTCAGCCTTCCAGTTATAACGACAGACTTCTCTCTAGTTATGTCAGCTGGGCTTCTACAGTCACTTAGTCAACTTAAAACTCGCCCCTTTCTGCCTTCATCCAATCAACAATCGATGTCGAAAAGTCCCCAGCCCTGCTTGTTTTTTTTTCTCACTGAGATAATTTCCCTCAGATATACATCACAATACACAAAAGATCTGTCATTGTTTTATTGTGACTTTTTTGTAAACTTTTTGGCTTTTTGTGACATTTTGTGACATTTGATCTTTTTTAGTTTTTATTGCAACCTTTTTTTAAATAATTCTTTACTTTTTTATGGCATTTTATCTTTACACAGAATTTGGAGGCGGCACAAAGCTGCCTTAAAGGAATATTCTGGGTCCAGTACAAGTTAGGCTCAACAAAAATGAATTTCCATTTATACCCCCAAAAACCTCGATTGCAATGAGGCAATTACAAAAGAAGTGAATGGGGAAAATCCATAAACATCATAATGCTCTCTGTTTCAGTGGTATAGCGACAAGACATAAATAATATGTATATGTTAACATGCTTTTAAGGTAAAAAACACTTACTAACCTGTTTCTCATATACAATTTTATAACTTTGTTGCCAATGCAGTGCCTTATACCCTAAAACTTTGGTAAAAATGATGATCCAAACAGCTGAAAGAATTAACTAAAGTGCTTTCATACAATTATAAACTTAACATTTCTTCTTTCAAATCCTCCAGAAATTGGCCCAATTAGCTTTCATTGTAAGTGGCTTACTCGTAACCTCGATTTTTACTTTCTCCCTTGTTTTTTGCCACTGTGTGACAGTGTTCCTCAGAGCTGGAAGTGCACAGCAGCTCTGACGCTCACATCGTAACTCACAGATGCTTTTGTTTGGAGTATGTCTGGGAAGTCTAGCACAGATCACCACCAGTGTCCTCGGAAAACCCGGCTGAGGGTTCTGGGATGAGCCCGGCCTGATGACAGTTAATCCCTGGAATGGAGTTTTGAGCTGATCATTGTATGCATGACCTGCGGCAGTCATAACACGCCACACTTGATCCACTATTAACCTGACACCTTATCCAGCTCATCTCGCCCGTCCTCCTCAAACACACTCTTACAGGACACATCACATTTCGAGTGGCTTAACCTTTACCACCAGGCCTGTGTCTGACATAGCGGAGCGCAAATGGAAGCGGGCAGGTCAGTAATGAGTCAGCCGTAATGAATTAATAGCCTGCTTTTGCTCTGTGCGCGGCTCTCGGTGTCCCTCTAATGCGCGCGTGCCTCTCTCTGTATTCGCGGCGTATGAAAATCAGCCTTGAAAATCTTTTTGTTCATCAAATGCCGAACAGAGAAGTTCTCAGCTATTCACAAACCGTGCCTCAATTATCCTCTCTCTCCTCCTCTGCCCTCATCAATTATGCATACTGTATATTAAATACCTCACATTTGCACATCCGCTCATTTGCATAATTTCCAGCGTCCCAGTTGGCAGAAGAGCAGAAGCCGGGTGAGAGGGTGATGCCACTGAACTCTGCTGTTTCCTTCACCTCTTCAAGTCTTCCTAGTCTTGAAGGAATATGTGTGTACAGCATCTTGTGCTGTAGACGACAATCCCTCTGTGCGTATAAACCAACGAGGAAACACGCTGACATGAATGCACTTATAATAGAGGCCTGGCAGGCAAGTGCGTAGATAAACATTTGAGATATGCAACTATCACGGTGTTTTGAATGTATAATTGTGAAATGTTACAAGAGTTGGCTCTGAAAATGTAGCTTCCCAAGCCACAAGCGATTCATAATTGATAGTAGTTAAACTGTGAGAATAACATTTCAAAACAACCATAATGTATTTACGAGTAAAACAGGATATTCAATGAGGAAAAAAGTAGGACAGGACTTGATTTTATCAATCAGGATTTGAAGTCAAACATGCAAACACTCGAATCGTTCATTTTTTAAGAAAGTTGATCGGATTGGTTTTCATTCCACGTTGACTTGAACCCAGAATATTCCTTTTATTTTGAAGTTGTGTGTGACTGTGAATTCACTGGCTGTCGTTTTATGTCCCGAGAGATTTGGTATTACATTACTCTGTATAAACTCTTGACATGAGGACAGTGTTGTGTGTGAATGACAGTATTGTGCTGCAGCGAGAGAGATTTATTGGTTAGATAAAGAGGACACAAGAGAGGCTGAGCTGACTGAAGTCTGTAATGTGCTCAAGGGTGATTGGTTTTCATTTTCTCTCCTCCCAGCGAAAGCGTGGAGGAGTAATGGCTTTAAAATATTGCTGTGTGTTTGAGTACTGTGCAGCCCGGAGCCTGTCTGGATCCCTCCGCCACCATCCATCTGAGATCTGAGGTACCGGGGAACACTTGGGGATGCTCAAACATGGTCAATATGACACATGTGCTAACCACCATCAGTCGATCAAGTGCTGTGCAAAGATCACAGCCAATCTGAACATATTTAATGGGTTTTTTTCTAAGTCAAACATCATTATAATATCCAAAGTAAAGGTTTGAACAAACCTCCAACCTTTAGTGTTAACTGAACTCATCATTTATGTCAAATCACTACTAAGTGATCAAACAGATTTTCACCTGCTGGAAATAAAATGGGTGCAAAATGTCCCATTTTACATTGAGGGAGGGACCTGAGCCATATCTAAAGAACAGAATATCATTGATTTGAGGTAAGCAACCATCTAGTGACCACCTGAACACCCTAACTGTGTAGCAACACCCTGGCAACCATCCAAAACACACTGCATGGAAACAAAGTAACAACTACTCAGAACACTTTAGCAACTGTGTAGCAACACTCTGGCAACTATCCAGAACGCCATAGCATCGCGGCAGCTAGTTTTGAACGGGCAATTGAATCTCATTGGCTCAAGTATGATTTTAAACCAGTGAGATTTCAGTGTCACCAAGGTGCATTTTAGTCACCAAAATGCCCTGTGCTGAACAGGTTAATGTGGAAGGGATCAGATTTATCACTTATTTTCTGTATCGTCACACCTGGTTAGGACACAGTGTAACAGAGCCTTTAAAGGTTTTGCTTTTATATCAGCTACTGACAGTGATGATGCATTACAGAGCTAGCATGCTGGTTTTCTAATGTCAGTATTAGCGTGCAGCGATTTTAGCATCCCTGAGATGTGACTGAGGCAGAGACAGAAAGCGAGCGCTAATGTTTGAGAAGAGGACTGGCAGCTGTCCAGCAAATAAAGTCATTTCTCAAAGCTGCTGCCAAAATAAGCCCACTAATACATCCTCATTAGGAACCGTGCAAATAAACCAGGACAACAAGACTCAAGGGCTTCTGGGAATCAGGCGGTGTTTAAGGGTGGTGTTTAAAGCCCACAGGAAGTCAAAATTCACTATTTACCGTCTCAATGCACTATCCTGGTCTTATTGTGCAAGATTCATATAAATCATCCAAAGGGCAAAATGTTTGGCCTCGTAATCTTTCATCAAAATGTAATAACTTGCTCTGCCTCACAGCTTTGCTTTTAAAAAGCCTACCAGTATGTCACATTACAAGTAAAATGAGGCAGTATTATTTTAGTATTATCTATACAATATTAATATTTTTAATAAATTTTTTGAAATAGTTTAGATTTTTATATTTTCCATTTAAATTTTTTTAACCAATTTTCTTTGCTTTAGTACTTTTTCATCATTTTTAAATGTGTGTGTATATATATATATATATATATATATATATATATATATATATATATATATATATATATATATATATATATATGAAGTGTTCAAATGTGTGTGTGCGTATATATATATACATATATACAGTGAGGAAAATAAGTATTTGAACACCCTGCTATTTTGCAAGTTCTCCCACTTAGAAATCATGGAGGGTCTGAAATTGTCATCGAGGTGCATGTCCACTGTGAGAGACATAATCTAAAAAAAAATCCAGAAATCACAATGTATGATTTTTTAACTATTTATTTGTATGATACAGCTGCAAATAAGTATTTGAACACCTGAGAAAATCAATGTTAATATTTGGTACAGTAGCCTTTGTTTGCAATTACAGAGGTCAAACGTTTCCTGTAGTTTTTCAGCAGGTTTGCACACACTGCAGGAAGGATTTTGGCCCACCTCCACACAGATCTTCTCTAGATCAGTCAGGTTTCTGGCCTGTCGCTGAGAAACACGGAGTTTGAGCTCCTCCAAAGATTCTCTATTGGGTTTAGGTCTGAGACTGGCTAGGCCACGCCAGAACCTTGATATGCTTCTTACAGAGCCACTCCTTGGTTATCCTGGCTGTGTGCTTCGGGTCATTGTCATGTTGGAAGACCCAGCCTCGACCCATCTTCAATGCTCTAACTGAGGGAAGGAGGTTGTTCCCCAAAATCTCGCAATACATGGCCCCGGTCATCCTCTCCTTAATACAGTGCAGTCGCCCTGTCCCATGTGCAGAAAACACCCCAAAGATGATGCTACCACCCCATGCTTCACAGTAGGGATGGTGTTCTTGGGATGGTACTCATCATTCTTCTTCCTCCAAACACGTTTAGTGGAATTATGACCAAAAGTTCTATTTTGGTCTCATCTGACCACATGACTTTCTCCCATGACTCCTCTGGATCATCCAAATGGTCATTGGCAAACTTAAGTCGGGCTGGACATGTGCTGGTTTAAGCAGGGGAACCTTCCGTGCCATGCATGATTTCAAACCATGACGCCTTAGTGTATTACCAACAGTAACCTTGGAAACGGTGGTCCCAGCTCTTTTCAGGTCATTGACCAGCTCCTCCCGTGTAGTTCTGGGCTGATTTCTCACCTTTCTTAGGATCATTGAGACCCCACGAGGTGAGATCTTGCATGGAGCCCCAGTCCGAGGGAGATTGACAGTCATGTTTAGCTTCTTCCATTTTCTAATGATTGCTCCAACAGTGGACCTTTTTCACCAAGCTGCTTGGCAATTTCCCGTAGCCCTTTCCAGCCTTGTGGAGGTGTACAATTTTGTCTCTAGTGTCTTTGGACAGCTCTTTGGTCTTGGCCATGTTAGTAGTTGGATTCTTACTGATTGTATGGGGTGGACAGGTGTCTTTATGCAGCTAACGACCTCAAACAGGTGCATCTAATTTAGGATAATAAATGGAGTGGAGGTGGACATTTTAAAGGCAGACTAACAGGTCTTTGAGGGTCAGAATTCTAGCTGATAGACAGGTGTTCAAATACTTATTTGCAGCTGTATCATACAAATAAATAGTTAAAAATCATACATTGTGATTTCTGGATTTTTTTTTAGATTATGTCTCTCACAGTGGACATGCACCTACGATGACAATTTCAGACCCTCCATGATTTCTAAGTGGGAGAACTTGCAAAATAGCAGGGTGTTCAAATACTTATTTTCCTCACTGTATGTATATATATATATATATATATTGCACATTCCAAGTAATATCAATCAAACTGCAGTTGGGTTGTTTTGATTAAGTAATGCAACAAGCTTTTCCCTCGCCATTGTAACGCGCTGCTTTTGCAAGGTTCTGTGAAAACGTTTCAGCTTTTATTTTCCTTTAAGCCCTGAAGAAGATATCACAGCTTCATGAAGTTCATCAAAATTATCAATCCTCGATCACTTTTAGTCAGCTTTGACGAAACTCTTCTCAGCTAGTACGTCTTTTCAAAGTGAAAGTAGCCTTGTCACCTGACCTGAATACAGCGTGCTGATTCGCTAAAATGGACTTATCGGCTTTTGCCCAAAAACAACAAGGGTGCTTGTCAGCTTCTGCAGTAAAATGTGAACTCTCGATGCCTTGAAAGTGGACAATACTGGCTTTTTTGACAAAACGTGTTTAGGGTTCAGATCGCGCTATATGTCGCTATATATCGCACGGCAATCAGCTCTTTTTTTTTTTTTTAAGTGGTGTTTATTGGTTTTTGCAAATTAACCCTTCATACATACATACACACACACACATATATATATATATATAATATTTGAATTTCAGTTTTAGTTATTTTAGTACATCAAGTTAAGCTTAATAAAAATGAGAAATGTTGCCTGAAATTTGGCTGAAATTTTATTTTATTCACTTAATATTTATTTTGTTTCATGTAATGACTTTATATGGTTTTACTTGGTTAACTATAATAACCCTGGTTTAATTACTGTGTTTTGAGTCATTAAAGTCCTGAAAATTCATCTTGTATAAATAAATTAGTCATATGCTGATTTCCACTCCAATGACCATAGATCTCTGGATAGAATACAGATAAGAGATCAGTGGAAATTGTCTGTATGCCACAAAGCGCCCTGGCAGGATAGTGTTTTAGTCAGCGTAGCTGTAGTGCAGCAAGGTCTTGATTTGCAAAATCAAATTCTCTGACTAAAGCGGCAGTGAATAAGCAGTCAGGCAGCACGCTTCATAAAAGCTCATATGCTCGGAGAGGTTGATAGCGTGAGTGGGGTTTCATTTGAGCAGCGTAATGAGCTATTAATGGTGCTTTAAGGGCTTTCTCGTGGTGTTTGTTTGCTTTTCGGCATTTGATTTGTTTGTTTGTGTAGCACCCGACCGCCTGCGGAGCTGAGACCTGTCTGTCTCTCATACTAGTGCAGCAACATACTGCGTTTATCTGAAGTGTGCACTAGGCTAGTGCAAAAATTACAGTTGATATTGTGATTTTAATTATTTGCTGGGAAATTCAAAGATACAGTGCAAATTTTGGGGAATGTCGTAGGCAGTCTCCAGTAAATTCAGATGGTGTGCACAGTATGCATACTGCACTAAGTATGTGCCAGCTAGCGTGCCATTCGGAACACAGCCCATGTGGTAATGTACATATGAAGTGCACTCGGGGAGGGACTGAGTGTGAATGATTTGTATAAAGCTGTTAGTGTAAATTGCGTATAGCGGGACCCTCAGGAGGCGTGCGCTCACTCTGACAGCAGGAACGCTGGCCAAGCGAGACAGGAAATCTCTTATGGGAGGGAAAATGATATTAGCCTTCACTGCTGTGTGCTGCTGTGATTATCATATATATTAGTGCACGGTGGGTTATGGCTGTAGGCTGGAACAGAGGCTGCTTTAATGTGCAGGCGTCATGCACAGATACTACAACACCAGGTCTGCAGGGACAGACCTCACTTACTAGAGGTGCAGACCTTCACGGCCATTGGCATATCTGCACTGCTGTCACACCCTGGTCTCTAGTGAGCTGCCTACATAGGGAGCATTTTAAGGTGCACTACAGACATAATAAGGAAACTTTTTTGGCCAAATTCTAAGGCAGCGTTGCATGAGTGACTCCATGGAGAATCCCAGTATTTACTGCAATGAGCTCAGTGTATATATTGATTGTAAATATACATTTATTCAATAATGAAAACGGATAAAAATAGTTTGATCTAGTTAAAAAAATTATCCTCAGTGTTTTACGCAGTCTGTTCTGGCAGTATGCTGCACATTTTGGCAAATGAATTCATCAAATCCATCTGGCTATTCCACGCAGAAAGTGCACATACACGCTGCATTCGGGATATATTGCGTGGTAGTATGCCAGTCTGAACATACTCAATGTGTTTGTGTTCATGTTAACTGTAATACTGGCATGCTGCCTACTCCATATTGTGCAGTATTTACTGTATGCCGCCATCCATTTTTAATAGTTTGTGAAACACTGTGCTGTATTATATGACGAATGTTTCAGACTATAGCCTGCTGTATTGTTGTCACATGATCTAACTTCATTGCATGTTCCTGTTGTGTTGAAAATATAGGTCCTCTATTTGTGTTGGGGGTCAAATTACTCCCCATTGTTTTCCATGCAATTCGCCAAAAATCAACACTACGTAAAACACTAACGAGTCACATTGTTACATAAAACTTTATTGCAGCTTGTCAGAGTTTAAAAATAACCCCTTTGGGGTCAATTTGTATTTGGGGTCAGTTCTTTTTGTCATGAGTATTTGTAGTGTCTGTGGTGGCTACAGGTGAGCAAACCAGAGCAATATATCAGAGACTGCACTTAGCTGAGTTATAACATGGATACACATTCAAACATTGTGAGTTTTTCCCAACAAGAATGCAACAAACACAGGAAGATGATGGTAAGGGGTATTTGCATACAAGATCATCGCTGGAGAACAGGTAATGCACTGGAGAAACAGGTAATTTGTTGGAGCTACAAGAGAGTTGATGGAGAAACAAATGAGTCGCTGGAAAAAGGACTGCTCCTGAGAGTTGAAAACCTCACTGTTGTGGCTGACCCCATCCTGGAGCTGGGCTGTTGGGATGTTCTACGTGAAAGTTGAAGGAAAGGGCCAGATCGAGGAAGTCATCTGAGGGACCCAGGACTGTTCTTTTGGGACATATTCCTCCCTGATAACCAAGTATTTGAAACAATGACTCCAGCGACTCCTGGAGCTAGGCTGTTGGGGTGTACTACATGAATGTTGAGGAGAAGGGCCAGATTAAGACTGTCATGACAAGAATTGAGGATGTAGCTGACAGCATACACTGGGCAAATATAGCTGGTATGTGATTAAGTTTAATTGTTTCAGTATGGTGAAGTGGCCAGTGAATTGAGTACTTTGCAGCTGGACAGACTGAGCCAGATGTCCCGGGCAGAAAGCCAGATCTTTTGTCTGGGTTGGTAGGTGGGATTGCACTCTTAGGAGGGAGAAGAAGGCACGCCAGACTCTGGAGATAAAATGGGAACCAGGGTCAGATACTATGTCCTCTGGAAGTCATAGTTCCATAGTGTTGGAAGAGGGTTTCAGCCATTTCCATCACAGTTAGGCAGTCTTTTTAGGGGAAGCTTTTTATGGTAAGTCCGTGTCAAAGTTCACTCCCAGGTGTGATCATGGTTGATGTTGGTACAGACAGCAGGAAGAGTTTTCCAGCTAGTAGGTGGTGAGGTGACTTGGCAATGGCACATTCAGGACAGCCCTGCGTGAAGCCGTGTACTCCTTGGGACATATTGGGCTACCAGTACCACTGTTGGAAAGATGAGCGGGTCTGTGTGATTCTGGGGTCACTAGTGCCCAGGGAAGAGTGGACTAAGCTTCCATGAGGGTAGGACGGAGAGTGGCAGGTTATGTAGCGACATCCCTCAGGGCAAGGTCCAGTCAATGGGGTTGGCAGCTGAGAGATGTCATCCGCCTTGATGTTTTTGGACCCTGGATGGTCAGGAGTTTGCAAAGTGAAAGAATAAGGCTCACAAGGATTGGGACAAGACCATTGGACAAGCAGATATGACTTGAACTGAGGAATCTGAAAAGGCAGGTGTGGATGGCTGAGGAGGTAGTGAACACATAAATGTGAGTTTTTTGCTAACAAGTAGGCAATGAACACATGAACACAATGGCAAGGAGTATTTACATACAAGATAATCAATGGAGAACAGGTAATACACTAGAGAAACAGAAAATTCTGTAAGAAGCTAGAGTAGCCATAGAGTCACTGGATAAACAGGTACTAATTCTAACAGTTAAGACACTAGAGTCACAGGATAGTGAGACAGCGAGAGTCCTTGTGAAAGGCCAGACCATGACTGAGGGCAAGTGGTGTGCTTTTGTGCAGTACTGAATAAATTTAAATTTGTTAAGGAGCACAAATTGGTCACTTTTTTTCCCTTGTTGCTCATTTACATAATATTTAACTATTTGCATCTGCAGGTATGCCCAAATCACATTGCCAGTGGTGAGCAACCTTTGGAAGGCAGTTGCCTATGTAGACAGTAGACAACAAGGCAGCACACTTGGTTTTGGAACAGAGCAACTGTATGCATTGTATTCTCAGTACAGCTAGCACACTCTCACATACATACTTGCAGTCATATTATGGTCACCATAGCAGTAATGATGGCTCAGGGCTGGTGGGCAGCTGCAGGCTGTGGTTTTCATATCGTGTGTGTGTGTGTGTGTGATGAGAAGCTCCAGGATTTGCACTGGGTCACTGCACACTTTTAGCAGAGTGCTTTCGAAACTCTCTCCTCTTCTCTCTCTCTGTGACGTGCAAATCAGAGGGAAATCAAAGACAGAGGAGGAAGAAGAGGGCTGGTGATGCTGTTCAGCGTCTCCAGTTGCTGTCTCCTCTGTAATTTTTGGAGTGTCAGGGGTGTGAAGCGTGGAAAATAAGCTGTTTTAAAGAAGCCGAGCTGCTGGAGGCATGACTGCTGTATTTCTGAGAGGTTTCTATAAATTATTAAAGGGTTAGTTCACCCAAAAAATGACAATTCTGTCATTTACTCACCCTCGTGTGTTCAAAACTGGGAATAGGTCAAGATTAAAATAATACAGCTAAAAATTTAAAAAAAGGCAAAATCTGTTTATGTATTTGCCTTGAAATGTTTAAAATGTGTAGGGCCCTAGTGCCTTAATACTTGTGTGAGACAAAAGGATTGTTGTCTAATGACACTTTAGGGAACTTAATGATAAAATAAAAAGCACAATAAAACTATTGTAATAGTCACAATGTTGCTTCATTAGCATTACTATATTTTTAAATTAATCCCTTCTAAAGCTCCATCACCATCAAAGCAGCACTTTTGTAGCAAATTCACCATCTTAAACAGTACATTTTAAGATGACTGTCGATTGTTTGGCCATTGCATCACACCTTTGTTTTTCTCAGTATTTTGTACTATGAATATTGCATTTTTATAGCATTCCACTCTCATTATCTCCATTTGGTCTATCGTCTTTTTTGTTTTGCAGTCATACTGGGTTTAAATCAACATGAGGGTGAGTAAATCATGACAGAATTTTCATTTTGGATGAAATATCCCTATAATGCCTGTGGATGTGAATATCACGACCCAGCCTGCATCAGTGGCTGTGATTACATGTCCAAGGATAATCCCACATTATTCCCCAGATCTCAGTTCTCAAATCCCATTTATTCCCACTGATTGAGTAATTTTGGGGAATAAGCTGTTTATATGCCCTTTCAATGTCCCTGTTAAGAGTCAGCCCTTTATCCAGGAAGAATCTGCCTATTCACTGCACCGTGCAATGCCAATCTTCATCTGAACCATCTGCTGCTCTTCTTTGCTCTGTTTTATTGTGCAGATACATGTATAGTTCGTCCTGTTCATTATGCTGAAAGGCAAAATGTAAAACATCTTTGAAGGATTTTAAATGACCTGAACATGTCAAGGAGCTTCAAGCGTAGATGTTCAGAATGGCATTCAGAATCCAGAACTTTCCGTAATGTAAAATAGCCATGATCTAAATGAGAGATTATTCAAATACTGTAATCAGCATGTTGCGACTGCATGAGCCATGTGATGCTAGAAAATATTGCAGTTTGATGTGATCAGAATATAGATGTGCTCATAAATTCATGTGCTTTGATTTTGTTTGTGCATGTAAAATGTTTTCACTTCTTTCACCTCCAAAGTCTTGATTGGTTTTATGTAAAGAGACCATGAGCATTTAAACCTAATGCATCTGTCCAAACACACACTTTAAACACACATACACACTTATTTTTCACACTGCTCACTCTATACACACACACACACACACACACATTTAGAGGCATTTCATATCTGTCTCTCTGTTGTTCCATAAGGCATGTTAAGAGTTAGTGGGTAGGAAAATGCAGCAGAAAATCAGATTTGAGACTCTAGTCTGTCTGTCTGTCTGTCTGTGACCTCAGTTTTCCTTAATTGACCCCCAATTCTGATAAAACCACTAGATCTGTCAATTTCAGGAGCCACGGTAAGAAGGTCACTATCTGAGGGCACAGGTTTCCCAGTTACCCTGCTGGCTCCAACTTAGCCACCTGTTCAGCAGCTCCACCTAGGCCTCCTGCTCTGCTGGCTCCAAACATGGTCTCCAGCTCCTCCCTGGCTCCCTGTTGCACCTCTGTCTTCAGACCCTCTTTCACCTCACGGGCTTGGCCCTCTGTCTCTCCCCCTGCTCTCCCCCAATCAGTGGTAAGCTTAGCAAATGCTTTGCATTAACTCAAGTAATGTTCTGTAGTATCGCAGAGGGAACAGAATCATTTACTTTGACTGGGTATGTTGATTGATTCTCTTCTGAGGTGACAGGGAAGTTACATTTTACTGTGTACATATCCACTCCTTGTGAGGCAATATCTACATCAAATTCATGATACCAGGCTTCATAGTAGAACTAGATTGAAATGTCATGTAAAGTAGGTGCAGTTACAGGATTACGTAACGTATGATGGTGGAACTGAAAGCTTGCTTCCGTGCAACCCAAAATTCAATTCACTGTCACCTTCAGGTCTCAGGCCAACCCACCAATGACTGTACCTGAAGACCAAACTTCTGGAATGCAACTGTATCTCCACAATTTACATCAGGGGCTTCCAAGACTCGAAGCTAGCTGGTGAGGATGACCAAACTTCTCATGGAGGGCCACAATATTATCAGTAAATGGGGTGAGTAGATTCAAATAAGCATCTGCTATCAGCTTAGTCTTATCTAACTTTAAATGGTCCACAAGTATTTGATATATAAATAAAGAGTTCAGTTCCATCTGGAGGAACCAGATTCTCTAAAACTCTTCAGTGTCTGGCAAACTCACTTGGATCTGGCCAGCTGAACTTGGGGATGGTAGAGGTGGGTCCTCTGTACATACAGTATGCTCTTGAAACTAATCTTTTTGCTAAAGGTAACCCAAGGTGCTAGGTGACTTGACTAAGCAGGCATGGAACCAGTTTGGGGGTAAGAAACTGGAATTTGGGCCTGTAAGGTTTTCAGATACGAGGGAGGATAGTAATTCTCTGAGATATTCAGGTGTTGGAGCCGGTGGTAACCTGTATGAATTTTGAGAATAATATGGAGGAAGATAGTATGCTTGTGAAGGGTGAGCCTGAGAGACCCTCAAATTTTTTCATACCTCTGGTTGGTAAATAGCTATGCCGGGTTTATTTGGATTTAGAGTCTCCATACCACTTCTCAGTTCAGTTTTCACTCTTCATATCAGCTGATGTGGCCAACCAATTCTGGTCTATGTATCAGGAAGGTCTTGATGGCGGTAGGAAGTCTGGTCATACTGGAGGACTGTCATGGCTTTTAGCTGTGTTTAGGCCTGGACTTTCATCAGTTCTTTAAACTGAGTATGCACTTCTTTCAACTCCAACAGGTCAGCACGAAAAAGATGGTGTGACTGTGCATCCTCTCTGCAAATAGCTTGGACTTCATTATGGCATTCGAGCTTGGGGTAACTGTTCCGCTGGGCTGATGTGAAGAGGTAGGTTTTCACTGCGCTCTGTATAACTGAGGACCGGTATGAGGAGCAGCATCGCCATAGAAGGTGGTCAGGATTGTCCCATGGTGACTGGAGAGGGGTCACATGGACAGGTGCCACACAGGAAGTGAGATAACATGTTCTTGTACAGGTCTCTGCCCTACATATTGCACTTCAGAGTCTTAGAGTCGGCTGGTGGACGTGTTCAACATTGTTTTCTAATTGCTCCAACGATCTCTTCATCATACTCCATGGTCCAGGTAATGAACGCTACCTCCAGCTCGAAGGACCAGGAAAATGAACTCCTAGGCTCGGGTTCTACTAGTATAAGTAGGATACACTCCTGGGTGTCGGTCAGGACACAAAGGATAAGACTGGAGCTTCTTTCAAAAGTGTATTGATTATTAGTTTAATGTTCATGTACCATTGAACACCAAATCACCAACGAATATCCAAGTGACCGCCAGGTAAAAAACTTACATGCACTCTATCTATCTATTTATCTATCTGTCTATACTATCTATCTATCTATCTATCTATCTATCTATCTATCTATCTATCTATCTATCTATCTATCTATCGTATTTATCAATCGTTTTATTGCTCTAGCTGTCATTCATTCATTCTGTCTGTCATTCTCTCAGTCTCTCTCATACATAAGGTCTTGAGGGTTGGAGTTGATCCGTTCGAGGCATGCAGTAATCATCCGCAGTGAGGGGCAGTCAGAGGTGTTTGGAGCTCAGCACGGGGGAAATGAAGAGGTCTCACGCTCTCAGCAGCTGCATTCTGCGGCTGCAGGATTAGCTAATGCGATTAGCTGCGTCTCACAATCAGCCGCACTGAATGCATGTTGTAATTACTGCACCTCAATGAGAAAGGTGTGTGTGAAAGATTAATGCAGGTGAGTGGCAGGCTGTGATAGATACGCTCTGCTAACGTGCTCTCTGCAGCCAAGCGTGTGTGTTTGCGAATTGGACTGAATGGGAATGTAGCTCATCTGCACATATACGACCCAAACACAGACTTGCCAAATGAAGTCTGAGCTGATGGTTAGGTAATGTAGTGCTCCAAATTGGTTTATATTTTTCATGTTGATGTTATATTTTCACAATACTAAGGATATTTGACCTGTTAACACCCTAAAGATCCAAAAATCAACATTTCTAGTTGGCATGATCACAAAGTTAAATTATGTGACATGCTTTTTAACAAAACTTTTTGTGGAGTGTAAAACTCTGATGCTCTTTCTGACTTTAAGTTGATATTATGAGACAAATAAGTCATGATCTCATGAAAACCAGGCAGAAACCAATAATAATGCACAGCCTCTCTGGGCTTCAGTCATTATTTTTGCAAAATTCTGCTTTGGTGCCACTGTGGATTTCAAATCTCTGTACTATTCTAGGACGTGGTCTTTTGTCTCATGAAATCAGCGCGACATATTTCCACACAGGATTTCTCACAGCCTCAGTTCCATACTGAAAATCAATGGACATGCGGATTGACTCCAGCTGAATCGCTGCCTGTTCATTTAGCACTGATTTAAGACGTTTCTAGCTTTTTTCCTTACAGTTTTCAGTCTGCCTTCTGCTCGCATTTTCTTTTTGTCTGTGATGGAGCGACATCAGACGTGTGCAGCAACTGAGAGAGAATCTTGGCTGTGAATTACAAGGTGGCGTGATTACAAAGGTAGAAGAGGCCAAAATAAAGAATAAAAGAGCTACAGAATTATTTGTAATAATTCTATCAAAAATTTAGGTGCGTGTTATATAGGGCCATGATGAATTTCATTTGATTGCATTTTAAATAATTGTTGAAGTTTTATGCATTTATGCATTTTTCATGATACATCTTTATCATAAAACACAGAATCCAAGAAAAATGAATACAGACAACACACCAGTTGTTAATTTCATAAAAAATAGCATATGGCAAATGGCATATGGCACTATTATTGTTAACATTTTAATATATGATTACAATAAATAATACTAAATTCAAATGATTAAACATCATTTTTGATATTAAAATGCAAAACAGATCATTTGGGGAAAATTTGGAAAAATAAATACAGTTACTGGATTTCAAATCAAAGCCTGACATCATGAAACCTCTCTAAATAATCTGAAAATCACATTAAAATGATTTTGATGTATAAAGAACAGATGAACAGTTCAGATGTTCCAGCTCACTGCTGGGAGTCTCATCCGCAGAATCTTTAATTTTGCCTCAAATAATAAAACTGATTGGCAAATTAAATTAAAAAAATAAATAAATGTAAAGCTACTCAACACGGTTTCTCTGAAACATCAAGCTGAGTGTGGTCCTGAAAACACATCAGTTCTCTTTTACAAGCAATACGAAGACTCGTTCTGATCGCTTTTCGTTGAAAGGTGAAACATTTCTGTCAAATACGCGTTGTTTCCTCTTTCAGATCTTCATTCGCTGCCTTTCGTCAGCGAGCCGCCAGGAGGCCGATAGCCAACCGCTAACATTTGATTGAATTATCCCTCAACATGATGTGGCAGTAAACTGTTATTCCTCCATCTTACCAGCCTTCTGCTGTCTCGCCCCTGAGCGACGACTTTCATCCTCTCTCATTTCTCTGCTGTCATACACAGACTGGCACTCGTCTGCCGCCGCGATGGCTTCGGCCTTTTGCTCATTTACGGCTCTATATTCCCAACAGGCCGTCTGATTCCTGAGGGGAGGCCTGTGGAGGACGCTCTGTTGAATTTACGGCCGTATATAAATATATATGAGCGTGCGGTTCTCTCAGATTGAAAACATATACCTGCGACGATTGCCTGCTATGAAGTTCATTCCAGAGGTAATGCTGTTTTTCCCCCCATCTTGTCAGCTCCTTCAAAGAACGCATCCTATTTTAAGGCATGAGAGATATATGGAAAGGAACAGGGTAAATATTTGAGAGTATCGCTGCCTCATTTCTTGGATGAATTCAGTTGGTTTTCTTCGACTGGCTTCTCCACTGGTAAGTTCTAGTTCTAGTCCAAGCAACTCGAGGAGAGAATGCTTTTTCACTTTTGTTTATGTTGCAGATGCATTTCAGGAATTGAGATCAATGCAAGCTGCTTGCTGAACATTATTTCTGCAGAGAAGAGTTGCAATGAGAAATATATTATCGGGTAACTGGCAAATATGTTGTCAAAAGCAGTTCACTTACACTTACACAATCAAGCTGAAATGCTAAATGTAAACCATACTGAACCTCCACAGGACCCATGCAGGCATGTCCGAGTTCAGAAAACAGCTGTGACACCAACAAAAACAACCATCAGACAGGCTTGCATCTGCACCAAAAGCTCTATTATGAAAATCCCACAAGCCACTTAAACTACAAGGTATGCAAAATCCATTCAGTGAGTTTGTAGCATGACATTTTGAGAAACATTGTGCCATTTTTAAGTCAAATACAACAAATGTAAAGCTCTGTAATATCAAGCTGGGTGTTTTACTACCAACACAAAGACTCATTCTGATCACCTTATGTAGAAAGGCGAAACGTCTCTTTCTAACACACTTTATTTTTTCAGATCTTCATTCCCCTTGTGTTGTCAGCGAGTCGCCAGGAGGCTGTTAGACAACCACTAACGTTTGATTGAACAGCTATAACACCAACCAAAAAACCATTAGGCTTGCATCTGCACCAAAAGCTGTATAATGATGAAAATCCTTCTAGCAACTTGCACTACACGGTATGTAAAACAACCATTGCAGGTTACTTTTTTGCATGACATTGGATGAACAAAAACTGTGCATCCTGACTCTAGAAAATGCATTAGTCTATTCAGTGAGTTTGGAGCATGACATTTCTGTTGCCATTTTTAAGTCCAATATGCATCAGACGGTCTGTGGTTGTGCCATCTGAGGACGCGACTGCAGACACGTATGTGTGTCATAGCTGCAGGCCACCTGCACAGTCGTCCTGACTCTAGAGCATCATTACGCACTCATTACACACCTGCAGACCGAGTGCAGGCCAGAGAGCATGCGGTCATCTTACATGAAAGCTGCTCGTCTGTCTAGGGCCAGAAATCTTTGCACTCCCGTCCTACGCAGCGCTGAAGTGTACAGTCTAATGCAGCTCCTCTCACCGCCTTCATTTTGTCAATCTGATCAAAATCTTAGGCTAAAATAAAACTAAATCAACTGTGACTGTTCTGTCAAACTAAAGCCTGACGGTCTACTTGAATAGAAGGGAATCTTTATTTTAAAATAGGTAGTTCAGACTACAAATTCTCATTACATGAGCCACGTTTGTGTGATGTGACTGCATTTATCTGCCTTTATGTTATGCCTTTTTTTGCTGCCACATGACCAAAACTGGTGGAATTAGTTTCGGAGAGGTGAAACAAACTTTGGAGGATCCTGAGTTTGAGTGTCTTGTTCAAAGATGAATTTTACTAGGGATTACTGACGCTGTTACTAAGCCAGTGGGACAGAACAAGTTTTGAGGAGGGGTAGTTAACAGGATTAACAGAAGCGTTGCCTCCCCCTTGTGTTTGATCCAAAATGTACTTACACTCTTGGCAATGTATAGTGAACAATTTGTTTCCATTTCTTAAGTGTTTGAATTTTAAGTAAAAATGCAAAATGCTAAATTTAATATTAGAAATGGTCGTGCAACATGTACTCTTTTCCAAAATTCAAAACTGTGATGTGATAATAAAAAAAAAAATGTGAAACATAATTTAAACTATTAACAATGTCAACAGCATATTGATTGGTATCGCCTTCTCAAGTCGGCGTTTTGTGTTTGTGATCGATATGCACTTAAATAATTTCTCTTTAGGTTTGTTTTATTATTAGCCCAGCTGGGGCGGAGTGTGTTGTGTTTTATCTATTATTCCGGCAGGTTTAGTTTTGTCCCTCAGGCTGAACGCTAACATCATGTAAACCATCAAACAAACACACACACATACCACAGCCAACTGACACATATGTGTTTGCATGTGATGCAGGGAATCCAAATCTCACTCTGCTTTATGTACATAGGTGTACTAAAGGCTGTAGAGATGAATTATGGATTTGTGTGTTGAGCAGCCTCTGGGAGATGTGTGTTGTTCCAGCGTGTCAGGAAATAGAGTGGGTGGACGGGATTCTGATTAGAGCCGGAGCTAAGATAGAGAGACAGATCTATGGTTTCTATATCCGTCCCTGAACAGAGAGAGATGTGCCTTATCATAGACACCGACAGACACCCTGTACACTCGACTCAGTCCGTATCAGTCAGCTGAGGACCACACAAACACACACACATGCGTAGTGATGGCACCCATTTATCAAGCACTGACAACACGCATTGAGCACTGCAGGACTGCACGCTTTCTCTTTATTTTTGTCCGATGTCTCCATCGTGTCGTTGTCAAAGGGTCTGAGCTCTAGGTAATATGCTGAGTGTGTTCCTGAGCCTGATCCATCGGTTCGTGAAAAACTGTGGTAAGTTACGTAAATGCATAAAAGGAGACAGATTGGCTCTTTTTTCGTTCTCAATTTTCTGCCGCTTGATTAAACTTGCTGCAGGATCAATCCAGCGCTGAATCTCAAATCAATTTTGATAGCGTCTGGAGAAAAAAAAACGAGCTGCGCACTCGCGCCCTAAAACACATCAACCTGTGGGAGGCTGATTGTGTTACAGAGTAATAGAAACCCAGTCATCACTGAGACTGCAGAAACATCTCTCAGTACCTTTAACCTGGTTTCTGATGAGTCTGTAAGACTTTGGGTATTAGTAGTGTTTAATAAGACATTTGGACAAACAACAAAAAAGGAATAGTTCACCTAAAAATGAAAAATTGCTGAAAATCCAAGATGTAGATGAGTTTGTTTCTTCATCAGATTTGGAGAAATGTAGCATTCCGTCACTTGTTCACTGATGGATGCTCTGCAGTGAATGGGTGCCGTCAGAATGAGAGTCCAAACAGCTGTTAAAAACATCACAATAATCCACACCACTCCAGTCCATCAGTTAACATCTTGAGAAGCCAAAAGCTACATGTTTGTAAGAACCAAATCCATTATTAAGGCATTTTTAACTTCAAACCATTGCTTCTGTCTAAAATACCAGTCTATAATCTTCCATATGCTCTCTTGCTCTCCAGTGAAAAAGCTGTCTCATCTGAATCAGGAGAGAAATATGCGCAGATCAAGGACTTTTTTTCCACTGGAAAAAGTGTTATTATGGATTATGGACTGATATTTTGTCCAGAAGCAATGATTAAAGTTAAAATAATTATTATCGTGATGTTTTTATCTGCTTTTTGGACTCTCATTCTGACGGCACCCATTCACTGCAGAGGATCCATTAGTGATCAAGTGATGGAATGATACATTTCTCCAAATCTGATGAAGAGACAAACTCATCTACATCTTGGATGTCCTGAGGGTCTGTAAATTTTCAGCAGATGTACTTTTTTGGTTGAACTATTCCTTTAAACTTCTGCATGTAACTCGTTCTGCACTCACATTAGAAATAAACAAGCTAAAACACAATTCAGAAATCCCCTAAAAAATAAGATTAGGTTTTAGATGGTGCACAAGAAAACACTGCAATAATTTTGTTTAGAAACTATAGATGGCATCACAAACACCAGCTCAGGAAAATTCTGCATTCTTTATTCTCGCAGCGTAGCCTTGATTCAATCCATCACATACTATCAGCTCAGAAATCATTAACCACCTTCATCAGACCTACAGATCTCATTTTCCTGTCGTATTTTCCGCACTCACAGAGACTCCAAATCATTTCAACAGACCCTCGGGCCACGTAACGCAGAGAGGATGGTGGAAAAATAAGGATTCCTACGAGGAATGCATATATTATACATTATAAAGGTGTTTTGGAGGCATTTACAGTTCCTTATTATATGTCACGTCGTATATTGCAAATAATATTAACTACAGTTGTAATTCAAGCCTATTCATATTTATTTGTTTAGATATTATATTCCATTAAAATACATAATGTCATGGTTTATGTGCTGTAATGCATTATAGTGAAACCGTTTGCAACCTCAGGGTTTATGTGATGCAATCTAGCAGTGAGATTTTATACATAAATCATGTATTTTGCATACAGTAAGAGCAAATCTCTGCTGTTCTCATGGAAAAGCAAGGCCAGGACTCAATGCTAAGGAATTTTTTTATTTTAGTTTGGGTTTTTACTTGCCCTGCCAAAATTTTCATGGGCCCCACCACAAACAAATTAATAAATAAATAAAAATATTTCTTGCTTTCAGTTAGTTTTTGACCTGTTTGAGCCATACTTCAGTGAATCAGTCCCGGTTGAACTGATTTTGCATCAGCACAGTTTGAAAAAGAGAAGGCTGTTAATGATTTAGACGTGTGTGTGTGTGTGTGTGTGTGTGTTTGAGTGCAGCGAGCATCCAACCGTGCCGCTGTGTTTCTCCTCCTTTCATATTTTATGAAAAACGAGACCCTCGTAGCGGGGAGAATCTGTGAGAGCGCTCCTTTTGTGTGCGCGCGCTTTTGTTTGTGTCTGTGCCAGTCGTGATCTTTCTTTACCAACATATAGATCTCCGGTTACTATGGTGATGAGCCTCCCATTAGCTGATGATGATGATGGAGGTGATGATGTCATAAGAGCAGCATCTTCAGGGTCCTACAGACCCTCTTCAGAACTACTTGCACACACTGACCTACTGAGACTAAACAAGTGGCTCCCTTCTTAGACAGCATCGTAATTGAGATGGAACCTGAGAAGTGAGTGATAAGTGCTGCGCATAACATGAATAGTGTGAAGCAAGAAGAAAACACGACTCGCAATCGATTTCAGGAGAATTGAATGATTAATAAAGTGATACTCTAACCAAGGTTATTGGTAACTAAAACCTTAAAAATATTTGATGAAATAAAATAAGCAAAACGTTTGGCAAAGAAACATTTCTCATTTTCATTTAGTTTAATTTGATGTACTAAAATCGAATTACATTCAAAGTTATAAAAGAGATGTTAACTGAAATGAAACATTTCTCATTTAACTTTAAATTTAATTTAATTCATTTTCTCATTTTCATTCAACTAAAACTTAAATAAATAACAATAACTAATAAAAATGACAACCACACAAAATTACTAAAACTCAAACTAAAAAAGATTAAATTTAAGAAATATTAAATAAAACTGTAATAGTCTCTCAATGATACTAAAAACACTGACTGTAAAGTAACTCTAATATTAACTGTATTACTTTTTTTATAAAAAATTTCTTCATGCAGTTATAGCTAGATATATTTTAGATTTTTCCACCACCTTCATAAAGTGACACTTTTGGCCATACAATATGAGCGGCTGAAATTCCTCTATTTCATACCGTAGTTTTCGTTCTCCTTGAACGTCTTATTCCACTGGACATGTCATGTTGTGATGAAGTCTAGTAAAATGGGTTGCGGACAGGCTTCATGTTGAATTTGAACTGATGTCTGCTGTGTGTTAAATGGTTTTGGACTGGATTTTGCTGCAGTCAGCAGATACTGTGTGTGTGTGTGTGTGTGTGTGTGTGTGTGTGTGTGTGTGTGTGTGTGTGTGTGTGTGTGTGTGTGTGTGTGTGTGTGTGTGTGTGTGTGTGTGTGTGTGTGTGTGTGTGTGTGTGTGTGTGTGTGTGAGATACTGTATGTAGGACTCTGTATACTGACTTAAACACTAATGACTAATGACTCGTGACTGGTTCCTCTTTAGTCTTAATTACTCTACACTTGCATTTACACAGAAACTGCTGTGACACCTTAATGAGACGTTCCTAGGATGCAAAAATGTTAATTAATTAAGAAGACAGAAGCACAGAGGTCATAATGTCTTGAAGTTTCTTGTCTTTCTGTCTTTGTTTCATTTTACATGTTTTGTTCATTCACATTTTCGACTAATTTAAAACTGGGTCAAGCAAAGACTTTGGCAGACTAAGCATCAATTACACTCACATAAAGTGTAACCAAGACAGAAAGAAGTTTCTTCTTGACATTTCAAACCTAATTAAAGGAGAAAGTGAAGTGATCCAAGAGAGGTCAGCAACTCATTACAATCACACACATGCGCGTGTTTGTTTTTCTGTCATGGTGCAGACTTCCTGTTCACTTCTTCTTTGGCGATTTTATCTGCAAGCTATTTATACACTACCGGTCAATGGTTTGAAATAATTATGATTGTGTAATGTTTTTAAAAGAAGTCTCTTCTGCTCACCATGGCTGCATTTTTTATTTAAAAAAAATTACAGTAAAATATTGAAATATTATTACTATTTGAAATAAGTTTTCCCTATGTGAATTTATTTTAAAATGTAATTTATTTCTGTGATCAAAGCTGAATTTTCAGCATCATTACTCCAGTCTTCAGTGTCACATGATCCTTCAGAAATCATTCTAATATGCTGATTTTCTGCTTAGAAACATTTCTGATTATCAGTGTTGAAAACAATTGTGCTGCTGAATATTTTCGTGGAAACCGTGATACACTGCATACACCGCACTCCAATTTGGGGTAAGATGTAGAAAAAAAAGAAAAGAAATTAATACTTCTATTCATCAAAGACACATTGAATTAGGGCTGGACGATATGGCCAAAATTGATATCACGATATATTTCTTAATTTCGGTCGATACGATATAATTCCGATATCAATATGAACACTATTAAAAAAAGCCTCATTAAAACTGCCAAGAATGCCCACAACAGATGTCTGTACCAACGAACTAATGAAAAATTAATTTGCCAAGTCTATGAACTCCTCCTATAAAACTATATAATATTTTAGGGGGACTGCACAAATAAATTAATGTTCACCTTTTATTTGTATTTAGCCTTCATACAAACATGAATTGTGAAATCACTGTCAAATAAACATCTCAGACTCACCTTATTAATATCTTTAACTTCAAACTATAGGCTAACATACACTACCAGTCAAAGGTTTATGAACAGTACGATTTTAGTTTTTTAAAGAATTCTCTTCTGCTCACCAAGCCTGCATTTATTTGATCCAAAATACAGCAAAAACAGTAACATTTTGAAATATTTACCATTTAAAATAACTGTTTTCTATTTGAAAATATTGAAAATGCAAGTTATTCCTGTGATTGTGAATTTTTAGCATCATTTCTCCAGTCACATGATCCTTCAGAAATCATTCTAATATTCTGATTTGCTGCTCAGAAAACATTTATTATTATGTTGAAAACAGCGGAGTAGAATCTGATTCTCTGCCAGTAGGAGGCGCTCTGAGAGCGGCAGAACTAGCGGTTTCCACGGTAACGGCTGTAATCTAAGCAGCTCCGCTCGTGAACGCTACTTTATCAGATAAAATGAAAATGCCATCAAAACTATTCTGAAGACAGTATGTTCCCTTCAGAGATACATTCACATAAATCACCCGCTTTTTGAAACGTGCAGTGCTCATGTTTATTCAACAAAGTCAAATGCCACAAATAAATCAGTGTATGGGAAACACTGGTAATGTATATCGAAATATCGGAAATGTGTTTAAAAATCATATCACCGTTATTGAAAAAAATTATATCACGATACATATTGATATTGAATTATTGTCCAGCCCTACACTGAATTGATCCAAAGTGGCAGAAAACATGTTTATAATGTTACAAAAGATTTCCATTTCAAATAAATGCTGTTCTTTTAAAATTAATCAAAGAATCCTAAAAAAATGTATCACTGTTTCCACAAAAAAAATAAAAGCAGCAAAAACATTTCAAAATGGATAATAATGAGAACCATTATTATTAATTGAGCACCAATAATTAAGCAGCAAATCAGCATATCAGAATGATTTCTGAGTAATGATGCTGAAAATTCAGCTTTGATCACAGCAATAAATTACATTTTACAATATATTCAAATAGAAAACGGTTATTTTAAATTGTAATAATATTTCACTGTACTATTACCATATTTTTAGTCAAATAAATGTTGCTTTGGTGAGCAGAATGTCTTTCAAAAACATTAAAAAAAAGTAATTATTCCAAAATTTTGAGCTGTGGTGTAAGTAAAGGCCCATTCACACCATGGCCTAATAATAACTATAACTATAAAGTTATGGAGATAAATGTGTCCTCATACCTGAATAAACCCTCACACACTCACCTCACCGGACCCTCTTAACCCCATTAAGTGTGTATGTGTTTCATGAATGCGAGTCGGCAGCCATCAGGAGCATATCATACGCCGTTCATTCACCAAACGCTCATTTAGCAGCAATAGAGAGAAACTGTTCCTCCTCCTCTGCTCTCTAAAACGAGAATCTGACGTTCTTTTCTTCAACACAAAACCCCATCCACGTCAGTCACTGATGTGCACACACTAAATTTAGATGCATGAACAAGCGGGGAGCTCAATTGCGAAGAATAATCCATATTTAGACCAGCACATTTATATTTACCTGTGAGTTTGCTCTCATTTCATGTCTCTTATAATCTATTTACTGCTGTGAAAATGGCTTTCATGCATATTTAATTTGCATAATGTCACATGCACGTGATTATAATGGTGCTAATGACTGCTGTTTGCCATTGTAAGGATCTCTATTACTGTTGCATATACTAACACTGAGTATTAAAGTTTGTTTTGTTAACTCAGGGAAATTTTTTCTGCTCTCTTATCGTATCTCTCTGGTTTCTTTGCCGCATCAATAAGATTGAATATCTCTGGCCTTGTGAGCTGAATGAGGATTATTCTGGCAAACTGAAGCAAGTGTGTGCGTGTTTGTGTACGTGATCTGTTGTATTCGGCTCTGATTGACATCTGTCTGTATTGTGCACACAGGCTGCAGGTGTTCCCTGACCATCAGTGTGTGTGAAGTGACCTGTGGGTGTGTTTTTGCCGTGCCGCGTGTCCTGCAGCATTTCCATCAGGCCGGCAATGGGAGGAACATGTCACTACAAGCTCCTCAATCTGCTGCTGTTACAGAAATCAATACTGCCTGACACACACACACACACACACGCACGCGCACAAACACACACACACACACACACACACATTCAGGAGAACATCTCAATTGCTCTACAGATATAAAGATGTCTATAGGAGAAGTTGTCAAACAATAAAAATTATCTTAATTTGAGCTTTAAGTTTTGTTAAAAATGAGTCCATCCAGATTTAGCACACACACACACACACACACACACACTTGAAAGATATTCCATGGACTTCTATTGTTTTTTTTTTTTTATGTACAGCTAGTTATAAATACGCTAACCTAATCCCAACAGAAAACTTTCTGCAGTTTTACTAATTTATTTTTTATATCATTTTGGGAGATTTTGTCAGGTTTAGCTCAATTCTGGTTATAGATTTATTGGCAAAATATGGTTAAATAGGTACTTAACACACACACACACACACACACACAAACATACAAACAGTCCAGTGGTAAGTAGTCACTTGTGTGTATAATATTTTGCATATGATGCATTTTAATTAAAGTTTTGATTTTTACTCCATTTTATGGACAGATACTGCAGCAGATTTCATGCTCATTAATTCAGCCAATTAGTCTGTGGATTACCTGGGCATCTGATCACATGATCATTCAGTAAGTGTTCATGGCTGCATTGCACTTTAAATACTATGTAAAGTAAGAATTGATGCATTCCCAGTCATAATATGTTTAAAATAATATATGCCAAAAAAACTTTTTATTTCAGGCTGCGTCTGAAATAAGTAATTATGCACATTAGCAATATTTCAGTCAAATTTTGTGGACAAAAAAGGGCCACTGTCTTTGTTAGTAGCATAGCGATGTGTAAAGTCACTTTCAAACTAAGCAGCTTTTTGTTGGTGAATGCAGCAAATTTGCGTGACCAACCTAAACACGAGCGAAATCTGCATAGGGAACTTGCACAAGATGTCTAGTTTCCAACTGAAATTACTTTATTTCACCCCAAATATTCTGTAAAATACTATAAATGTGACCTTTACTCTGTTGTCATTGTCACGTGACCCATCAGATGGACACTTAGTAAGTCATGCGGATACTGTTTTATGAATACTGCAAATTTGGACATGCTACTCTCGTCACATAATGTTTTTCATCTGCTACACTGAGAACAATTTGGTATAGAAAAATGTTAACTTAGAAATTGCTAGTAAACATCACAATTACAAAGAAACAGCAAGCAATAGTGAATCAAACTGATATGGTATTTTCTTGTAAAACATGCTCTAATAAACTTAGAAAATATTTTTTCAGTGTATATAGTAGGGAAATATGCAATGTCAGATGCAGCCTAAGTGTGCCTTTTCAGCGATAATTACCTACAACCAGAGAGAAGTGTGTGATTTTGTTTATTTCAACTTATTTGGTTTTAGAAATGTGAGGCTGAATGCATGAAAATCTAAAAATAAGCAATAAAGTAGTGAATTTAGTTATTTATGCTAATGCTTACTGCTTTCCCATCATCAGCAAAGTGGATTGTAGGAGTATGCAAATTAGCATGCATATCTTCCCGCCTTTAAACGGGATGACTTTTTTCATTAGATAATTACATTTAGTAAATCGTTCTGTGGTAGAAGATTCAGAATATATTTCATATAAAATTATCCGACACTTTGTGTATGTTTACATATCATGTATTAGTAAGTAAATCTGCTTAATAATAGTAAACAACTGGCTAGACAGACAGAGCGACTTGCAGTACATTAACTACTCTAAACCAATAATAATTTAGTTTGCCATGTAATGTAGAAGGAAAGCTCTTGTTTATGTTCCCAACATGTGATTGTGTGTGTGTGTGTGTGTGTGTGAGAGAGAAAGTATTGTGTGTCATGATATACCTGAATTCAGAGTTTTCTCTCCGCAGAAGAGTGGAAGGATTCATCCATTATGAATGTCTCAGAGAAACACTGTCACCTGGACTGAGCTACTCAAACACCGGCGCTCCTGAGCAGCAGGTCTGGAGCGTGTGAGTGTGTGTGAGTATGTGGGCATGTGTGTCGGTGTGTGTGTGTGTGTGTTGAGATGACAGTCTCTCTGCCTTCAGGAGAAACATCCTACCTCACTTTTACACACAGCTGATTTTGCCTTGTTAATAAGAGGTTTTTATGACATGCACATTTTACAATATCTCAGGAGTTAACAAGCACATTTGTGTGTGTGTGTGTGTGTGTGTGTGTGTGTGCGATTCTAACACAATGATGTGCAAGCTGTGACATTGTGAAGGGCACAGTGAGGCTTCGGTAACATCCAGTTTGGAATATTCAGTCCCTTTGGGTTTATTAAACACAAACACTCACACATGAACCTCTGCTGCTCTCGCTTTCAAACCGCTCACAAAAAGAGGCATAATACTATGCATAAAATGCACATTTGTTATTATTGGTTATACAATATATTGTCACTTTTCTGCTTAATTGGTTGTATGTTCTTCAACATTGTTTCTGCTTATTTCATGTATTATTTGCATAAAATACACTTTATGTAACAGCTATTTATTCTGAGAATCAAGTAGCATTTTTAACTGAACAGTTTGACATCTTGCATAAATATAAGTATAAGTATTTATAGTAACAAAATATTTTGATCTAAAGTAAAAAAAAAAGTCATAAAGCAGAAATAATTTAGAATCAATGTTATTTTAGTAGCATTGATATACTATTATGATTTTTGTTAATATTTTGAGTTAGATTTTATTTTTTATATTTTCTGTTTTCATTTTAATTTTTTAATCATTTTTTATGTAGTTTTAGTTATTTTACTACTTATTATTTAGTATTAAACTAAATGAAAAAGAGAAAGGTTGCCTTTGGCAAAATAAAACAAGTTTGCATTTTAAAATAGTTGATTTCTATTCATGTTTATTTCCAGTAATGAAAATGTTTTTTATTGTTTTTGTTAATGATAACTCTGTAGAATGAATAGAATTAAAATTGTTTCTGTATTTCAGGTATCAGCCACTTTAAATCAGGCTCAGACGATCTCTACACTTTTGAAACGTAAGGAAAAAATAATAGTCCAAATCATTTCGATGAATTGCTTCTTTTGAACCCGTTAAAAAAAAAGGAACAATTTTCTTCTTTATTTAATTACTCGTCGCTAATGTCCGCTGTGGCATATTACATTCTGTAACATGGTTTAATAAAGCCATATGTAGACACACATTGCTGCTGATTAAGTTTTTATGTAATTAAGGTATATTAATTATAGGGTGTTTTGTGTTTTGCAATTCACGTGTCCCAGTTTTTTGCACCTTAATTGAGATTAATGTTCATACTCCATAATGTCCCAGGTCTGGGCTTTCCCTGCATGTTGAATATGACTGTGACAAATATTCATGAGCTCTTGGACGTGCTGCATTACAGTTTTGCAGCTAAAGCACCCGTACAGATGGTTCCCGGCTCATTTAGAGTCAGACGTGTCTGAAACGGGCAGTCGAGAAGCGCTTAGACTGACTCATTGAGTTGAGGAGCCATTAACTTCCCAGACTGATTCAGACCAATCCACGAACAAATCACTCAGAATGGTTTGGTGAACCAAACCAACCAAATCACTGACTCAAAATAATTAATTTTTCATTTGGATATCACTAGTTTATCTTCAGCAGATGCTGATTAGAGTTCATATCGAGACCTTTGATTTTGGTAAATTTGAGCACAGTTTGAGACATAAACAGCAAACATCTCATTACTGCATTGCAGAAACATTTGAGATATTGAAGGGATCTCATCTGCGATTTGTCCTTTAGTGTATCACGTCTGCCAGGAATGTGCTCAGAAATGTTGCTTGGTCTTTTGGCGAACGTGTGGAATTTGATATCAGGAACGTCGGGCTCTTGTTAATGTCAGCGCTGAAGTGTTTTTGCTGGAGCTGAAACATGTGGCCGCGTTTGGCTGGACTTCTGCAGCCGCGGGACATTAAAGGACTGTCGGCTGTTTTCTTTCAGGTAGTGTTGCTGTTTCATGTAAACACTGTTTCAAAGCGCCTTGCGTCCGACGCTTTGTTGGAGGAATGTTCCGGGTTCAATGCAACTTAAGCCGTATACGGACAGCGCTTGTGGTGTAATTTCCATAGAAAATGATTTCTAAAAACAAATTTGTTTACAGCAGTCCCAGCGCTAAAAAGATGATTTAGGCTCTTTGCAGCTCAAATAACACTCTTTGTTTTGTACGGAACAATTATTATAAGTGCTTGAAGCTGCACATTTGAGCTTTTAAACATCTTGAATTAATCAAAATGCATTTGTTCTGTGCTTTTACAAACCGAGTGACAAGCTGAAGTCATTTTCTCTGGTAATCAAGAGATTGAAGGGTTTTTTTGAACCCTTGAAGAGCCGTGGTGCGGTTCTCGCATGTAATGGTGGTAAATCTTCTTTGCACAGAGCTCAATCTGAGTGGCTCAACGCAGCTGTTTGGATAAATCTGTACGGAATATTAAAGCACAGTTTAAAATTCTGTACATTAATCTCTCTTTCAGCGCTGATGTAAGCAGCCGCGCTGCAGGGATAAATATAATCTAATAACGCAGCGGCTTTTACAATCATTCAAATGAAACCAATTAAAAAGCCTGCGTCTGCGCAGACCGTGTCCCTCGAGTGTGAGTTTACACGAGGTTTAGATCCAAAGACTCCCACCTAACAGATCACAACCTGTCTCACACGTCTGTCTCTTTTTCAGTCTCTCTTTCTGGGATTGCGAGCTTGAGGAATCGTTTAAGAAGCTTGCTGGACCTTGAGACGGAGATATGTTGCGTCTATAAACAATCTGTCATAATATATGCACAAACACGCACACACCCTGCACAAATGTATTAGCCAAGGCAGAACTGGCTATCAAAAATCATTAAGAGAGGCGTGTATAGTGCATCATACTTAAAGTGCATTATTATTGACAATTAATCACCTATAAAATCAATCTCAAGTTTTTGTCACGTTTAATGTATGGAAATGTTTCAATGCTTTGGCTTCTTGGTTTCATACTTATTGGTCCAATTCAGTTTTCACATTCAATTAGACAGACAAATTGTTTGCTGCATGTACCCCTAAAAGAAACACATTTTTCGAAATAAATACAAGATTTATTTTATGTATGACTGGTTTTTCCAATAAAGGACGTCCCTGTATGTACCCAAAGGGAGGTTTGTCAGATTTAGCTCGCTTTTGAGGACAAACTTGTCCCTGAAGTCTTAGAAAGTAAACACAAACATGTGAGCATAATGGTTTGTGTTGCTCAGATTAATGCAGAGCGCGTCCTGTGAGAAACTTTATATTGTCTTTAACCCTCAGAGGTATTTAAGCGTGTTTGTGTGTGTTGATATTTGCACGAGTCCCCTGGAGAGCGTGTTCCGTGCGCGTGTTGACAGCCGCTCAATGCTTTGTAAATCCCAAACCGAACCCCCCCGACGCGACGCTCGCGCTCAGATCGTGCTGTGTGTCACAATTATATGTTAGTTACTCTGAACCACTTCTGAAAAATAAATAAGTAAATACTGGACCTGAATGCATTTCAAGATGTTTGGTTGCATAAATGGTTCTTATTGTCAAATGATTCTTATGAACTGGTTCTTTGTAATGAATCTTTCAAGAGTTCTCAGACTGAATCAATCCAGTGGCTCACTGAATCAGAACAAAAGAATCATTAGTGGAATTGGAAATGTTAAATTCCTTGTTTCCTGTCCCTAGTCTTTATATTTCACACACAGATACAGCCCATTTTATCACTCAATTAAAACGGCCCTCCTTGACTTTCCTTGTCAAGTTCGTATGGTGAGGAAGTCAATGCAATGCCTGGAATAATTAAATAGGAATATTCTCATCACTCACGTGAAAGAATTAATTTGGTTTCCCCACCTGACATGTATATAATAACCAGCAGTCCCTCTAACCATATCAGAGTTTGTGTTGTATTAAAATAGGCTTATGTTTTGCACATTAATGCTTTAAAGCATTAACACAAGTAACACCTTAAAAAAAATAAATGGTGTATAAACAATATACACTCACATAATTTCCCTAAACAGTTACAAAAACTGTAATTAAATTTTGTGATAGAAAAACTGAAGTAGTATTTTAAAGTAAAACGTACTCCATTAATCTTCGAAAAATCATTTTCACAGTGCATGAATTAAAGGGATAGTTTACCTCAAAATGAAAAGTTTGTCATCATTTACTCGCCCTCAAATTTATCCAAACCTGTATAAGTTTCTTTCTTCTTTTGAACACAAAAGAAGATATTTTGAAGAATGTTGTTAGCCAAATAGGTGATGGTAGCCATTTACTTCCATAGTATGGAAAAAAATACTATAGATGGCAACTGTTTGGTTACCAACATTCTTTAAAATATCTTCTTAAAGAAGAAAGAAACTCATAGAGATAAACTTGAGGGTCAGTAAACAAGGACATAATTGTTATTTTTGGGTGAACTATACCTTTAATTATGCAGGCTGTTTTTGCTACTGTACCTTTAAGAGTTCTATATGCAAATAAGCTCTTTTATTAATCTAACCTGTTTCAGCATAATTCATCCTTGCGGGTCAAGTGGCTGAATATGCAATAGTTCTTGATATGCAAATGTGGGTGGTCATATGCTAATGAGCTGTAATTTGATCTTCTAGATGGACCGGGGAGGATTTTTGTGTTGCGAATGTTGCAATAGATCCAGTACTCTAGTACATTGGAATGTTTTTATTTTTTTTAAAAGAACAGAAGTCATCCTTTGATCCATTATACCGCCCAAGCGGCTTGCTAAGAAAACCATTGTCTTGTTTTCAGCGCAGGAACATTTGCGGGTTAATGAGGTGACTTTGGGCTTCATTAGCATTTTGCATGTCACAACAGTGGCGCAGTTTTCAGTGCAGGGCATCACCATGGTAACATCTGCTCTGGGCCAGGTTATGGGATGCGGTGTAATGGTTAAAGCTCAGCACTGGTAACCAGAAGGTTGATGGTTTGACCTCATGAGGGGCGAGTCATGAACAATCTCCTCCGTGCCCTTGAGCGAGACCCTTCACCTCGGTAGAAACCTTCGCGACACTGGTGATAGCGATATCACATGCTGATTTATGACGCCATTGCTTGGGCGAGTGGTGATAAATAAACTCTTCACTTGACCATGAAACCCATTTAGGAAGATATTAGTCTAAATTATAGCCTGAAGTCCTTGACTTCTGTCCGTCACAAAGCTAGTGCTTCTCCGTACAGGAATTGGTTAAATGACAGTTTACCCGACTCACATTTGTGCCTTCGATTTAGGTTGGAGAGATTTGGCGTCCTTGATGTCAAGAGTGAGATTTGAGAGCTCACAAAGATTATTATTGAACAGCTTATGGTCAGTTCATCACACAAGGCATGAACATCGTTCTACAGATTTGGAATGGCATTAGGGATTTTGAATAATTAAGAGTTTTTAATGTTGTTGAAAGAGTCTCTTCTGCTCTACATGGTTGCATTTATTTGATCAAAAATACAATAAAAACAGTAATATTGTGCAATATTATTACCATTTAAAATAACTGTTTTCTATTTGTTTGTTTGGTTAAAAACATTGATCAACATTTAACATTGACATTGATATTTTTTAACATTGAATGGAAGGTTTCCACAAAAATATTGGGCAGCACAACTGTTTTCTGGTGTTTTCCTTGAAGACTGGTGTTATGAGCTTTGATTACAGGAATAAATTTTAACATATATTCGCATAGAAAACAGTTATTTGAAATTGTAATAATATTTCACAATTTTAAATGCAGTTTTGGCAAACAAAAGAGACTTGAGATTTATACATTATTATTTATTAATAAATAATCTTTCCATTGATGTTGTCACGAATCTGGTCTGTACTTCCATTCATTCACCACCAGAGGTCACCCGTTCAACACATTGACTCTCACACCATACATAACACTGGACATCATTTCCCATCATTCATTGCACTGATTGCACACACGGCTGATTGCACTAATCACACGCACACCTGATCACACAGCTCTCACTAATCACACACTCTATTTAAACCCTGGACTTTGTTTCCCTCACGGCCGAGTATTGTATGCGTTTAACGCTCCCCTAGCCGTAGCAACACTACAGAGCCACTGATAGTTTTCCCCTGCCTGTTTTGGATTGTGTTTTCCCCTGCCTGGACTATTGCTTTATTTTCAGATACCTCTCTCGTCTCACCTTTGCTTGCCCTAGGATTACTCTTTGTCTTGTCCCTGCCATACCTGTTTGCCATTGCTCGACCTTGCCTGTATTTATGACCATGCCAGTAAATAAAAGCTTGCACTTGGATCCGCAAGTCTCACGTCTCGTCAGCCCTGTTACAGAATACTCGGCCACACAAGGATCCAGCAGCTTTTCAGACAGACATTTGTCCGGTATGAACACAACAAGACTATTGTTTGCCATATTAGAGAGTTTTTAGCCATCGCTCATTATTCTGATTTACCGGACATTATTTTGATTGAGATTTTTTGTGATGGCATTAATCAGCCTCTGCGATCACAGCTTAGACGCAAATTGTTTTTTGAACTTTGCTTTATTGACTGTTGGTTCAGCGTTCACTGTGGGAGTCGCGGAGGAACGCGACAGCGCACTCAATTGTGTGATCGCAACCGCTCAAGAGCACGCTCACAAAATGGCGGACACAACAGCGCCCCGTTATGTCATAGCAGAGTCCAGTCCGGTCACAACTGATCTTCACGAGCTGAGTAAAGTCACAGCCGATCTTCATGAACTAAATCAAGTCACCGTTGATCGTCACGAATCAAGCCAAGTCAAAGCTGATCTTCATGAGTCAAGCCAAGTCACAGCCGATCTTCATGAACTAAATCAAGTCACCGTTGATCGTCACGAATCAAGCCAAGTCAAAGCTGATTTTCACGAGTCAAGACAAGTCAAAGCTGATCTTCATGAGCTAAGTCAAGTCACAGTTGCTGTTAAATAACCAAGTCAAGTCACAGCAGCACGTCACAGCTGTTCGTCCAGAGTCACAGCAGTACGTCTCTGCTGACCTTCCAGAGTCGGGTCACGTCCGGCTGACACACCCAGATCATCAAAGTCAGTCTTTCATTATCCCAGTCTGATATCCAGTGTGAGGGATTCACCGCTGGTGTCTGCACGCGCAGCTGATATCTCCAAACCAGCTCACTTTAACTCTCCTGTTCCTGCTCCTATTCCTCTGTCCAAAGCGCTTCCCCTGATGGGAATCGCTTTATGTTGCGTTTGGGCTACGTACACCACCACAGAACTGCCTGAGGTGGCGGCACCCGCTGCAGCTTCTCCAGAGGTGGTGGCTCAAGCTGCAGAACCTCCAGAAGCAGCGGGGCTCGCCTCAACCCCTTGTACGGTGGTGGCGCCCAGCAATGTCCTCTCATCCTGTCGAGTTGAAGTCGAGGAGACTGTTACTGCTGTAGAACTTCCAGAGGTGGCGGCAACCGCTGCAGAACCTCCGGAGGTGTCAATGGTATCCACTCACAAACTCTTGTCCTGTCCTGTCACGGCTAAGGAGGCTGTCCCTGAACTCTTGTCCTGTCCTGTCACGGCTATGGAGGCCGTCTGCGTATCCTCGTCCTGTCCTGTCGCAGCCAGAAGGGCTGTCCCTGAACTCTCGTCCTGTCCTGTCACGGCTATGGAGGCCGTCCCTGAACTCTCGTCCTGTCCCATCACGGCTATGGAGGCAGTCTGCGAATCCTCATCCTCGTCTTGTCCTGTCGCAGCCAGAAGGGCTGTCCCTGAACTCTCGTTCTGTCCTGTCCCGGCTATGGAGGCCGTCAATGAACTCTCGTTCTGTCCTGTCACGGCTATGAAGGCCGTCAATGAACTCTAGTTCTGTCCTGTCACGGCTATGGAGGCTGTCAATGAACTCTCGTTCTGTCCTGTCACGGCTATGGAGGCTGTCAATGAACTTTCTGTGTTCCCTGCCTCGGTCCTTGGGTCCGTGCATGTTCTCTCTCCTTTTTATGTCTCCGTTCTCCCTAGGTCCCAGGCTCTGCTGTGGGTTCCTGATCCGTCGTGGTGGGCTCCTGCTCTATCCGCTCCACCGTGGAGGTCTTCGGGTCCGTCTGCCCCGCTCTGGTGGTCTTCTGCTCCACCTGTTCCGTCTGCTCCGCTGTGGTGGTCCACTATCTGGCTCTGGTGGTCTTCTGCTCTGCCCTCGTGGGCTCCTGCTCTATCTGTGCCGCCGTGTTGGTCTGCTGTCTGGCTCTGGTGGTCTTCTGCTCCTCCCTGGTGGGCTCCAGTCCCATCGGCTCCTCCCTGGTGGGCTCCAGTCCCGTCGGCTCCGCCCTGGTGGGCTCCAATCCCGTCTGCTTCACCCTGGTGGGCTCCAATCCTGTCTGCTTCGCCCTGCTGGGCTCCAATCCTGTCCACTCTGCTCTGGCTTCCTACTCTGCCGGCTGTGCCTTGGTCCCCGGTCACTCCGCTTCCACAAGGACCTGGCCCTCCATCCCTCCCCCTGTGCCGCTTCCGCTCCACCTCCCTCCTGGATTATAGACTATGTGGAGCGTCTGGAAGCCGCTCTTTGGGGGGGGGCTCTGTCACGAATCTGGTCTGTACTTCCATTCATTCACCACCAGAGGTCACCCGTTCACCACATTGACTCTCACACCATACATAACACTGGACATCATTTCCCATCATTCATTGCACTGATTGCACACACGGCTGATTGCACTAATCACACGCACACCTGATCACACAGCTCTCACTAATCACACACTCTATTTAAACCCTGGACTTTGTTTCCCTAACGGCCGAGTATTGTATGCGTTTACCGCTCCCCTAGCCGTAGCAACACTACAGAGCCACTGATAGTTTTCCTAGTTTTCCCCTGCCTGTTTTGGATTGTGTTTTCCCCTACCTGGACTATTGCTTTATTTTCAGATACCTCTCTCGTCAAGCCCCTTCGGATACTGATCGCTGTCTACCGACCTTTGCTTGCCCTAGGATTACTCTTTGTCTTGTCCCTGCCATACCTGTTTGCCATTGCTCGACCTTGCCTGTATTTATGACCATGCCAGTAAATAAAAGCTTGCACTTGGATCCGCACGTCTCACGTCTCATCAGCCCTGTTACAGATGTATGGTTTGTTAGGATCAGACAATATTTGGCTGAGATGCAACTATTTGAAAATCTGGAATCTGAGGGTGCAAAAAAATCTAAATATTGAGAAAATCGCCTTTAAAGTTGTCCAAATGAATTCTTAGCAATGCATATTACTAATCAAAAATTAAGTTTTGATACATTTACGGTAAGAAATTTACAAAATATCTTCATGGAACATGATCTTTACTTAATATCCTGATTTTTGGCATAAAAGAAAAATGGATAATTTTGACCCATACAATGTATTTTTGGCTATTGCTACAAATATACCCCAGCGACTTAAGACTGGTTTTGTGGTCCAGGGTCGCATATTTCAAACAAAACTGGTAGTGCAGATTTCTTGAAAAGGTTCAGAACTAATGTTTTTACTGTTTAGTTTCAATTAAACGCTCATTTAGAATTGGAGAAGAGGTTTTGAGCGCTGAAGTTTTCTAAATGTTTCCTTTAGTAGAATGAAATCTGTTTCCCATGACATGAGGTCTTTATCGTTGGCAATAGTGAAGAACCAGGATGATTGTGTCAGTATTGTCAGCCAACAGCTAGAGGAACCTTGACTGGTCTCCAGCGGCTCGGTGTGTGTGTGTGTGTGTGTGTGTGTGTGTGTGTGTTTGAGAGCGAGGTCAGGGTCGAGGGATTGCTCTGCGAGACATAATTAAATCAACAATGAAAGATTTGCAGGGAGCAGCCCTTTAAAATTTAATTTTCTTCTGCAAGACTTTCCGCAGCAGGGAAGATCCCAGATAGACGCGGGAGCAGAAATGTGGGTTAACCAGAGGTTAGCACTAGGAAATGGCCTTCTGTTTAACCCACAACAAACAGCTCTGTTCGGATCAACAGACGGAAAAATACAAATGCATGTCTAAACCCTCGTAGAGAATGTGTGGTCTGTTAAAATGTTTATTAGTTCAGTTAAATGTCTCTGTTTTATGTTGAGTTACACTGGAAGTCAAAGGTTTGGACTCATATAGTCATCGTTTATTGGGACTAATTTCCACATGTTAGAATAGTATTAAAATGAAACTCTGAAATAACACAATTAGAAATCTGGGACCGGGTTATTATTCTGTAGTTAACTAAAAAACTATAAAAAAAATAAAAAAATTGTTTCTTGAAATAAATGTTAACTATAAAAATAAAATAATAATTTTAATAAATAATATTTTATTTCAGCATATATATATATATATATATATATATATATATATATATATTTTTTATTATTTTTTTTTAATATAAATATTTTTTTACTTTAGCTAGTTGACAAAACAGCATTTTTCATTTTCCAAGTACTAAAATACCTCAAACTAAAACTGAAATAAAACTTAAACATTAAACACTATATAGACATTAAAAAACTACAAAAGCACAAAACAAAATAACTAACTAAATAATGTAAATATGAATTCAAAATAGTGTACTGTACAAAATATTGTGTGTAATGTAAATATTTATTCAAAATAGTGAATAAAAACTACAATAGTTTCCCATTGATACTGAAATAATACTGGTGTGGGAATGATGCAGCGATCAAAATATGTAATACAAATGAAAACTTTCTTATATTTGAGATGCTTCTTTGTCTATTTTCCAGTGCTCCTCGCTCTTGACATTCATCAACCAACTTCATCAGATGCATCCTGGGATTTTTATTTAAGGAGGAACTGGTATGCTGCAGATGTGATGATCCTTTTCCTTCACTATACAGCTATTATAATTGTTTTAATTAAAATTTAGGCACAGTGTGTCTGCTGAACTGATTTCAAGCGTTTAAGCAGAAGCTTTTACATCAAAAGATTTTTCAATCACGAACCGAGTCCAAACGTTTTCGTATGTTTTTTGGAGCATTAACGAGATTCTAATGTGCTGCCACATTATCTTAAAATTAAAAGTCAACACACGACCCCACACACTAACAGCCGGAAGAGATGACAGATTAAAGCTGCTGTCTGACATCTCTGATTATTGTGCTGAATTATTTGGGAAGTTTGTGTCTGTGATTCGGAACTCGTTCTGAGTAGAGATCTGCCTGTTAATGAGACCTGTGACCTGACACGACCCATGCCGATCGCAAAATTGCACACTCCCTTTTTGGCCCGAAATATACTTTGTAAGTGAACACAGATGGTTCTAGCGGCGCAAGTGCAATTTGCATTATTCTGATACTGTACATGCACATTTCATTACCTAATGCATTCTTAACATTGCCATACATTTTCAAGCATTGGCATGCATTTTTTTATATTGTTTTTCTGCTGTCAGATCAAATTCTGTCATCATGGTGGAGCAACAGTTTGAAGAGTAAGCATCTTGCTGAGCAAGTTAAACTATAAACAGTTTAACTCTTCTGCTCAACAAGGCTGCATTTATTTGTTCAAAAATACAGTAAAAATATTGAAATATTATTACAATTTAAAATAAGTTTTATTTTTTGAATATATAATAAAATGTAATTTATTTCTGTGATCAAAGCTGAATTTTCAGCATCATTGCTCCAGTCTTCAGAAATCATTCTAATATGCTGATTTGCTGCTCGAGAAACATTTCTGATTATTATTAATGCTGAAAACAGTTGGGCTGCTGAATATTTTTGTGAAAAGCATGATATGCTGCTATTAAAAAGTAAAATAAATAAATTATTCAGCAATAAATAATAAAAAAAGTCACATTAAATGTATTAAAAGTGACAGTAAAGACAAAATTACTAAATATTTCCGTTTCAAATAAATGCTGTTCTTTTGAACTTTATATTCATCAAAGAATCCTGAAAAATAAAATGTATCACAGTTTCCCCAAAAATATAAGCAGCAGCAAAGAAAAAGTTAAACAGTTCCTGAATAATCACACATATGGTTATTAACACATTTGCAGTGTTCTTGCCAAGTAAAAAATTTGAAATGTTTCTGGTCTTAATTTCCTGTCCAGAATGCAAGGATTATCAGTGCAAAATTAATAAAACATTAAATATTTATAATAATAAGTTCCTATTTTCCTTGTTTAATAACCTGAACTCAACCAAAACCCATCCTTATGCAAACAAAAAACGAAATTTCCTCCAGCATCACACCTGTCGTTCTGATCAAACCGCTAGGAAAGACTCGCAGCGTTTTGTGCTCTCTAGATGTAATTCAGTTTGCAGATAATTTTGGGAAACTGAGGACTTGGGGCCGGAACACTGTGCTAAAATACAGATAACACAATGACACACGCTCTCGTGCGCACAGAAGCGGCTGATACTCCACTTCCTCTGAATTAATCAACTAGACAACAATATCCCATCAGTATGCAGAGAGCAGCGGTGACCAGCAAACACAACGGCAGATCCTGGAGCCGTGTAGCGTGTCTGCGGTGGGATTAATCCTGCGTGCTGCGCGTCTATCGGCGCCGGGCGAGAGACTCAGGTGCGTCTGTCTGATAACTCATGCTATTGTCCGGCCTCACGCAGTGTGACGGCTCCAATCTGCCCGGAGAACACCGAACGTCCGTGGAAGTGCGCTCTTAATATAAGCACGAACTCTTTAGAGACCATTGTGTGCCGATGCATGGCGGAGTGTGTGTGTGTGTGTGTGTGAGAATCTCTGGGTGAAAGTTTACGGCTGTGCCTTTGAAAAAGTGAAATTCTCATTTTGGTATGAAAAGCTGATCTCACTGTATCACCAAGACAGCAACTTCCCTGATGAAACTTTCCGCCGCGTTCAGCACTTTCTATGGTGCGCTGATAGATTAAAGCCCATCGAGAAACACGGACAGACAGTCGCTGCCCGCTTGAGAGCTAGGTGGGTGTTTAGGTACAATGCACCCAGAAATATCTGGACACTTCAACCAAAAATGACATTATGCCATCATTTTCTCCCCCTCATGTCATTCCAAAACTGCATGATTTACTTTCTTCTGTGGAAGGAGGATATATTGCACAATGTTTCAGTGTGAGGTTTTTGTATATTGGGCTGTCAAGATCCAGAAATGACAAATGAATATGATCTATACGTTTCAAAAGCGTTATTTTTTAAGTCGTCAGAAGTTCAAAAGTACTTCGTGTGAAGTAAACACCAAAATTCATTATTTGATTAAAATCCTCCCCTCCGCTGTAGTCGAATCCCATTTGGATCAGATATGGAGCTTCAGCCAGGTTTGACATTGATGTCAATCCTGGCTCGGCAGAATGGAAAATAATTGGAAAAATGGCTGTTCATATGAAATCACAACCAGAGCATCTTCTGCACTGCCTGGTTGACCGTCTGCATCTTAAATGCACTTTAACATTCATTTAACATTAACTTTTATATTCACTGCCAATCAAAAGTTTGGAACAGTTATGCTTACTTTTGTCACTTTTGATCAATTCGATCACTTTTATTCTTTTCAGAGCTCGACAGCATCCGTCTCTATTATGAATAAGCACTGACTCTGCAACTCTCTGTTTTTTGTACTCCGCAGAAGAGAAAAAGTCAATACGGAATGAAGTGTGAGTATGACAGAATTTTCATTATTAAGTGTCTTATGAGTCTAAATTGCTTTTGGGGCCGCTGCGCATGCGGATGTGGCAGGTATGCAGCGCTGTTACCTGTCTCAGGTGATTAGACGGAGAGAACTTTCCTCGTCTCTCTTTCTCTCTCTCAGAGTCCTTATTTTTGCGCTCTCGCCACACTCTGGCAGGATAATAGCAGCCACAAATCATCCCGTAGGCTTCACTGGGCAGGAAATTGATGTTCTTTCATTTCAAAACAATGGAGAGCCTTATGAGGGGCCTGATGATGTCATAACTCCAGAGGCTGACAGGTTTGGGGGGCGCCGGGACAGCTCAATCAATCCCAGCATGCACTGGGGCTGCCATCGAAACGCAGAGCAGACATTCTCAATCAAACGCCACAGTCGAAGCGTTGTCTCTCTCACACAAACACACACACAGCGCGCGGCTATAACGTGGTGATGTAAAAAAAAAATGCTGCAGGTGGTAAAGTGAGTCGGCGAGTGTTATAAATCTTTAAAGTTTTGGAGAGGAGTGTGTGTGATTTACCGCGTCAGGTCTCATTATACCTGATGTGACAATCACTTCAAGTCAACATGACATCTAAATTGACCCTATTTACTTTCCTGGTCTTGTTGAACAATTCTTTTAGTATTCTAAAATAAAAAATGGCTTTGCCTTTGAAATTATTTTCCTTTTTGTAATAATCATGAGTAGCAGTCAAATAACTACTTGAATCTCAGCTCACATTTCACTCTAAAATCAAAAGAAAAGAAATAAGAAATTGTTTAATTTTATTTCCATACAGAAAATTTAGCCTGTTT
Organism: Onychostoma macrolepis; assembly: GCF_012432095.1. NCBI lineage: Eukaryota > Metazoa > Chordata > Actinopteri > Cypriniformes > Cyprinidae > Onychostoma > Onychostoma macrolepis. The sequence continues at coordinate 34,570,898 of NC_081158.1, forward strand.
TGTATTGAGAGTTTATTTTAATGACATTCAAGCTCTTTCCTCCAAATTCTCATTATTGTAATGCATCTGGACATTTTAAAAGATTGTTCTTAATTCCCATTATTCTCAAAGGTGACTATTAAAAACATTTATTTTATTATTTTTTTGCTTGTTTGAAAATAATTATATTTTATTTCATTTCATGAAGACATTTATTTTTCTATTGTGAGTTTATTTTAATGACATTTAAGCTAATTTCCCCCTAATTCTCTTTATTTTAACGCATCTGGACATTTGACTTTTACAAGATTGATTCATTTATTCATTCATTCATGATTTGAGAGCAGTACAGTAAATACTACCATGATGTTTAAATACTTGTTACTTTAAATGGTGTTCAATTTAAATAACTGTTTTTGCATATAATTCTTGTGCTTAGTTATGAAAATAATGTCATAATCTAAAATATATATTTTCATGAGTATATATAGTTTCATGAGGTTCACCATGTAATTGTTGTATTAACCATGTTAACATGTAAGCACCATGTAAGACGTGTTCATTTCTGCCATGAAACGCTCTTCCAATCAGCTCCCCAAGGATAAAGTCCTGCCCTATATTTTAATCTCATTGAATTTCCCGTTTTATTATGATACATGTCACGTTACATAAGTCAGATAAGTTGTAAACGCCATTTCATGTTGACTTTCTACTTAGAAAAAAAATATATATTGTACAGTTCAAATTTTAATCAGGCTTTTAAAGTCTGATTAAAGTCTCTTAGCGGGACAGATGTTGTGGGTTAATTACGGTACTTATGAAGCACTTTAAAATCAGCAGAAAGCTCTCCGGCACACTGTACAAAAAAAACAAAAACAAACAAATTTTACAGAATATAACTGTAATTTTTTTTACAGTAGTTTTCTGTTATTTCAAATTACATTCAAAACGTAGTATAATTACAAACAATATCTGTAAATTAACAACTTGACTGTTATTTTAGGTACTATATCATTAAAGACAAATTACAGTAATTTGTATTTTTTATACAGGAAAATTACTGTATTATTTTTACAGTATTTTTTGTGTCTTAAATTATGTTCAAAACTCTAAAATTACAAACAATATCTGTAAAGTAACAACTTCACTGTTATTTTAGGTACTATATCATTAAAGACAAATTACAGTAATTTGTATTTTTTATACAGGAAAATTACTGTATTATTTGTGTCTTAAATTATGTTCAAAACTCTAAAATTACAAACAATATCTGTAAATTAACAACTTCACTGTTATTTTAGGTACTATATCATTAAAGACAAATTACAGTAATTTGTATTTTTATACAGGAAAATTACTGTATTATTTTTACAGTATTTTTGTGTCTTAAATTATGTTCAAAACTCTGTAAAATTACAAACAATATCTGTAAATTAACAACTTGACTGTTATTTTAAGTATTATTCCATTAATGAAAAATTACAGTGATTCTCATTTTTAAGCAAATAATTACTGGAATATTTATACAGTATATTTCCAGTTTTGTTAAATTATTTTACAAATTTACGTAAAATTACAAAAATAATCTGTAAGTAAAAAATATACGTAGCTCATTATATTAAAGGTTTATGTCCAAACTATCAATTTAATGTTCTTTTTTGTCATTTTAAAGTAAATCTTATTAGTTTTATATTTAGGTGTATTTTTACATTCGAACTCTGTAATTTTATACAGAATAGAAATATATAGAAGAGAAAATCAGCCTTAAAATACACGAATCATGTAACCATGCAATAAAAAAAAATTATTGCATTAAAAAAGTTTTAATTTTATAAAGAAAACAAATCAACCAATAAAGAGTGAGTGTATAAAGTATACAGTCTATAAGAGAAATGTAACCGACAGACACGTGTAATCACAAGAATTTATTGCCGAAATGTCAAAAAGCAGTACCACAGTAGTCCAGCGATGCAGTCGCGGTCCTCTCTGGCGGAATATAATAGTTTAGTGAGAGGAGCAAGGCATAATTTAAGTTGTTAAACGCTGAAAATACTATCCTGATCAACTCCCTGAAGGAAACACGGCATGTCGCAATCTATGACGAAACCAGCGAGAGCCAATGAGCGTTTGATATCGCTGCCGTAAAACTTCTTAACGGCAAATTTTGAAATTGTTACTATAGCTACAGAGGAGAGAGATATATATCGCTGATGAATGGTTTGGTATTTGGATCTGTTCCTCACACAAAGCATCACACAGATACCGAAGATTTGAATAAAAATAAAATACTTTTATGATCATTTTATTTAACGCTTGTGCATGACAGCATATTAATAAATGTATGTGCCCCATGGTAAACCAAATAAATATTGCATGATAATAGTTAATTGATCTCTCTCTGTAAGGATTCTAATATTATTTGTACTGAGAATAATATATAACATAAAATTATAATTAAGTGCAATTTAATAGTTTAATGCAGTTGACTAATTTATTGATTTGCTTAATTTTGAAATATGTTTAGTTCTGTTTTGACTTGCTATTTCAAAGATTAAATTTAAACAATACTACACTTCATTAAAATTTCTGTAATATTTTTAATGCAATATTTTATTTATCTTGTTTATTATGGGTCACATAATATTCTGTCAGATCACAAGCCTGATCTGGACCACACTCCTCCCACCAACAATCGGCCCTCGTATTGTTTGCCATGATCCACGCTGTTCCATCATTGCCCAGCTCTGGCTGAAAGGGTACATGCCATTGCCGACAGCAGTGCCAGCTTGAGGCCACATTTGGGCCAAGATCACTTGCTATGTGGGAAGGACCACAATGTTCATGAACATCGCTCTTAGGGCCAACCTATACATTGTCTTTACTTTTGAATAACTAAAAAACAGACTGTCACATGGTGAGAAGTTCACCAGTTTACTTTCTTTACAGTCTCATATCACAAATGCTATAAAGTCCTACTGCTGTCAATAGCTTGCAATATCTATGCTATTAAATAAAAGTATGTAGGCAAATTTTGTAACTTGCATGCAGTTATGGCAGTATTTTAAAATAAGTGTTATGGTGGACAGAGGACTAACTAGCAGGCTGTGTAACACTGAAGGGCCAAATACAGAAAATACCACACAACTGGTGCTTCTAAAAGAAAGATCATGGATTTGTTAAAATACAAAAGGGTGCTTATTGGTCATGTATAACCGCACAAGTATAGCCAAACATGTACACACACACGACTGCCATGATTTTGCCAAGTAAGACCTGTTCCTGAATCAGCATATTTTATTGATCTTGTCTAAAAACATAGTCCCTCTGGCCCTAAACCTAACTTAACCCTAAAATCAGAGGGAAATGACGGGTGGTGAACAGTGAATAGCACAGATGCACCTAACCCGGGTTGTAAGCATAATGTGAAATCACCATTTGATCAATTAATTAAATGTAACAGCCTACAAATAAAAATAAACAAAAATACACATTTGTAATCTTTCACTTAAAACAAGTTATTATTTTTATCATAGTTGAAACGCTATTTGCTGTCGCTCAGTGTTTGGTTGGTTAATCTGACTGTCACTCAGGAATCTGGCCAATGACTAGCGAGCGCGCCGTTTTCCCGGTCAAATTTGATTATACACTGTCGCAGCAGTGTCAGTGAAGTGAGATACTAATCGCGATTACACGTCTCAGTGTCCTACCTGTGTTTTGTTAGTATGTGCTAATACTGTTAGCTAGGGCTGAGCGATATATGACCATGTCGTGGCGATGATATGAAGCGCAATATATTTCCTCATAACACAGTACTACTTAAAGTTGAGTCAAGATAAACATTCAGGTGGAAACTCGGTGACGTGTCAGTATACTAGATTTGTGCATTTTGTTCTTAAAGTGACAGCAGTATAATTTAGCCTAACGTTACCTGCAGTCGGTCATAATTTTAATCAAACAACAAAATACTGAAGAGAACATCACAAAATGTATTTAACTTGTCTTTGTTCTATTGCATTAGTCCTATTGTTTGTAATTTGCTACTTTGATCTTATATATGTGATATTGCGATATATTGTTATTGTGAAGTCAAATTTCCTATATTGTGAAATAATATGGTCATATCGCCCACCCATACTGTCAGCTAGTTTTGAGATCAAACTCATAAGAAAAAAGTGACAGAACTTTGAAATGAGTAACCTGAGAACACTGTGATGTAAACTCATTTAACAGAGGACCGGAAGGCATGATCCTTTGAGAAGAATACTGTATGTAAACCAGGATGAATCAGCTGTGAACATTTTGTATGGAGCTGGTGAGTACATTTTTACAAGCCCACGTCTCTGTCAGTAAGTAGATAGTGTTTTATTAAACAAATTAATAATAATGTGTGTGTGTGTGTGTGTGCGTGCTTCCCCCTCATGATCCAGAAGTTTTGAGAATGAAAATCTTCTACCACATGATCTTCAGAGGAAGTGAGTATTCATGTCTAACATTATAAGACATACTAACATTAATTTATTTTTAAAGGAATGTTCGCAGTATGTTATTAATTTGTTTTAATACCAGACAAAACAGGTGACTTCTGACTTTTACCCCCAGCTAATACAGCTGTCTGTCACTTCTGGTTTAGAGTCATGGACCTTTTGTTGTATGTTTTGGTTTTACTTATTATTTCACTAATATAGCTAGAATTCAGAAATAAAATGCATATGTTTGTCAACTTTGTCTACATATATTATCAGAGCTACAGTGGTGCCCAAAATGATTAGAACACTAGTTAAAAATGGTTTTAAGTCAGTTATTTCTATCTTTTGCTGTAGTGTGTCGGTAGGAAATATCAGTTTACATTTCCAAGCATTCATTTTTCTATTAATTGTAATAATCCAGTGAGATTTTTGTTTGCACAAGGAGTCTGAAAACAGCCAGTGCTCCACACAGAGATCTGATCTCAGCGTCTAAATCCAGAAGAACTGTGGCAACGCCTCCAAGATGCTTCAAGAAACCTACCTGCAAAGCTAAACGTTTCAGGCACTTCTGTAAAAATTCTGTAAAATGAGGATGCTGTCAAAAATAATGTAATAAATACATTTTATCAATTAACTTATATTAACTAAATTGACCATCCTTTGCGTTTAAAGCAGCTTTTGCCCTCGGTGCACTTGTGGTTAGTTTCTGAGGAGCTTTGCTGGTAGGTTTCTTGAAGCATCTTGGAGACACAGTTCTTCTGGATTTAGTCTGTCTCAGTTTGTTCTGTTTCAGACTGATGATGATCAGATCTCTGTGTGGAGCACTGGCTGCTGTCAGACAAAAATCTCTCTGGATTATTACAATTAATGGCAAAATTAATGTTTGGAAATGTAAACTGATATTTCCTTCTGACACACTACAGCAAAAGATAGAAATAACTGACTTAGAACCATTTTTTAGCTGCTGATAATACTAGTGTTCTAATCATTTTGGACACAGCTGTATATGGAGCCCACTGGAGTCAGTAGAATATTAAAATTATGACTTCATAATGAGAGTAACCCTAACTGATAAGATAGAAATGCAATTTTTAGTTATTCAGTTCCTCCTGGGGGCTCTGAAGAATTGTTTATGAAGAATTCATTGATAATGTAAATTTACATCTGAATAATAAAATTGCTTTAGAATCAATCTTGACAATCTTGTAGATATATCAGTTTTGTATTTCTTGAGTTTTAAAAGAGTTCAATTCCAGAATAAAAATGTGCTGATAATTTATTCACCCCCCATGTCATCCAAGGTTGTTGAAAAGAAATTAAGGTTTTTGAGGAAAATATTGCAGTTGGCTCCCACTGAAGTCCACTATATGGAGAAAAATCCTGGAATGTTTTTTTTCTCAAAAACTTTAATTTCTTTTTGACTGAGTAAAGAAAGACATGAACATCTTGGATGGCATGGGGGTGAGTACATTACCAGGAAATATTTATTCTGGAAGTGAACTTGTCCTTTAAGTTGAATATTTAATTCAACATTTTGATGAAACTGTTCTATGCTCTTCATCAGTACAGTATTTTAAATGTAATTGTGCTGTATTTCTTAAAAACTGAAATGTAAAATTTTTATTTTATATGACATTTGTACAGACTTTGTATTTTGTCTTCCAAATAAAACTAATTTTCCATCTTGAGCATGCTTTGACACTTTATTGAAGGTTCTTGATTGTAATGATTTGTAAAATAACAGTGTTTCTCTGTAGAACATTTAGTGCTTTTATTGTAATAATCTAGGGAAAATCTGTAAAATAAGGGGTTTACACTGTAAAAAAAAAAGTCCTGTAAAAAAACCCGGTAAAATTCAAGTAAAATATCGTAATTGAAACAAAAAAATTGTTATTTTTTTCTGTAAAACCTTTAATGAAAATTCCTGTAAAATATTTTTTTTTGCACTTTATTTCTATTAAGATATTTTACTATAATTTAAGATTTTTGTTTGGCAGCCGTAGCTGCCAGTCATTTGACCGTTTTTTTACGATTATTTTTTTTTTTTACAGTGCAGGAATACCTGCTCGGTCTCGCTCTCCAGGGGAAAATCACTGCGATGAAGCCCTCCTGACCGCTAACATGGCAGAAAACACTTCAAAGCCACCGGACACATGTGTGACCGATGGCCCTTTCCTGCCTGTCGGAGATGAGAGGGAATATCTCACACATACTCCAAAACACACTTCCAGAGCATCCGACGCGTTCCCGACCGCTCTGCTGTCAGCGTTATGGTTATGGTTGGCTGATTGTTGAGTGATGGTGGAGTGTGAACACACACACACACACACACACGTCGATGCCAAATCTCAGATCCACAGACAAGGTCATCATCAGCATGACACAGATTCAAGACAGAATACTCATATTATTTCTGTATTACGGACACTATGCAAATTTTCAATATGCATAGAATTTATAGATGACCTCAAGGCTGAAGTTCATGCATCATGTTCATACATCCACAGAAACACACACACACACACACACACATATATATATATATATATATATATATATATATATATATATATATGCAGCGCTCAGTGCATGTCAGATCTCAGCGACACGAAGAGAAAAGAGAGAGAGCTGGAAATGAGGTTATGATATTGAAGCAGCAGTTATTGCTATAGCTTCATATTCATAATGAAATGTTTTGACAGGTTCTCTCCTCTGAAGCTTATTGAGCTGCTGAAATGTCCAAATATCTGTGATGTTAAATATGCTCTCATTCTCTCATTCAGATTTCTTAAGAAAACTGTAGTAAATGGAAAGATGAATTATGTATGTAGATTTTTTGCGCATTTTATTGCAGTTAAACACATTGTCCCTAAAATTGTCATTACTGTAATGCATACAAATGTTTCATTTTTAGTTTTCAATTTTTATTTTGTAATTTTTGTTAGTTAATTGTGATTGTAATTACTGTAATACAGTATTTTCTTCACTGCATTACAATTAAAATACTGTGATACAAATAATTTAAATTAGCATAAATTACAATGTAAATAAGCATAAATGAAACACAGTACATTCATAATTAAAAAATATTGTTTTCACATTACATTAATGTGAATTTTGGGATAAATTTGTTTAATTGTCTTGAAAATAATGTCATAATGTAAGTCCCATTATTGTAAATCATTCAAATGTTTTATATAGTTTCATTTCCTTTTTTAATTTTTACTGTGTAATTTTTGTCAATGGTGATTTTAATTACTGTAATACATTATTTTCTTCACTATATTACAATAATAAAACTGCAATACAAATATTTCAAATTAGCCTAAATTACAGTTTAAATAAGCTTAAATTAAAGGCAGTACTTAATTATTATTTAATTGTTATAAATAATAATTAAGAAAATATTCATGTTAGAGTAATGTGAATTTCAGGGTAGATGTGTTTAATTGTCATTAAAATAAGTCCTAATATATGAAAAATTTAATTTCTTATTCTGTCTTTTGATTTTAGGTGAAATGTGACACTTCTTGAGAGGTTTCGTGAGATTTTGACATTTCGTGATATTGAGACATTGGAAGACAAATGTAAGTTTGAGATTTTGTGGAAATATACAATAAAACAACATTGAGTGTTGAAAATGGCATTTGTGAAGTGATGTGAAATGAAGTGATGTTTAGCAAAATAACATAGCAGTTTCTACGTTCAGCTTATGTATGTTTATCTTAAGTTAAATATATATGTATATATATATATATATATATATATATATATGTGTGTGTGTGTGTGTATGTATGTGTGTGTGTCCCTGGACCACAAAACCAGTCATAACGGTCAATTTTTTAAAATTGAGATTAATGAAAAGTCTATAACATACTTTGGTTAAAATTCCTCAACGGTAGTTTAAAAAACACATTTTTAAATGCTAATGAGCTCTGCTGACCCCGCCCCTCTCTTCCATGGAGTGACGAGCCGTACTGTAAACTTCAGCCGCGAAGCTGGCTAACTAGCACGTTATTAGGAAAGGCGATTTGCAAAGAGTCATAAAAACCGTTATACTCACTTCTTCTGTAGATGATCACGAATGATTCAAGTGAACATAGACGCGTTTTGGCAGATCGGGGATCGGCGCATTCACTTCAAAGTGAAAGTATTGTTAATCCTCTGCGTCTTCAGTGGCTCAGATGTCGGGAGTAAATGAGGACTGCTTTATTCATTATTACATCCAACAACTAAACACTTCAATCGCTTAATCTGAGACGTCTTGTCTTCCCCTGCACCGGAGTCGACACAATGATGGACAGCTCTCGGCTCACTCAGGGCGGGTCTAAGGTAAGACGGTCTTGTCAATCAACTATCGTGGGAGGGGCCTGTACAGAACTACGTCATTCTGACAGGAATCTCAGAACGGCCTGATTTGAGAAAGGGGATTTTAAAAAAAACACTGGGTGGATTTTTATCATTATAGGACGGATGTGTACACACACGTCCAACACACATTTATGTTCAAACAACTTGAAAAGTGAATTTTGCATCCGATGGCATAAAAGAAAAATGGATAATTTTGACCCATACAATGTATTGGTGGCTATTGCTGTACAATGTACCTGTGCTACTGATGACTGCTTTTGTGATGCAGGGTCAATATTATGTTTATAATGAATATAAATATATAATTTTACATATTTTCTCTTGTATATAAGTACTTTCGTGGGTTTGCATGGACAGTTCTCCTGATTGTTTAATGTAATGTGAAATCATATGTTTTCTATGCTGATAATGACCCTGTTCTGATTCAGTACAGACAGTCCTGACGCTCCGCCTGAAACGAGCCGCTAGAATAACAAGGTCGTTCTTCCACGAGCTCCAGACTGGAAGTGGTACTTTCCAGGCCCAGGGCGATGTTCTGCTGTCTGGAGATGTAAATGCCAGGACCGGTTCTGAGTGTGACAGCGCTGGAGCTCTCAGGAATAAACTCAGTCAAAACCGCTCCGTACCTGCTCCCCGGACTGAACCGGTAATCAGAACAGGCAGATTCTGCTGTGTGGAAAACTGGGTCTCTGCTGGTTTTTAAGAGCCTCTCATTCACTGCAGTATTAGAGCGTTCCACATATAACGACAGCAGACCGGCTCTACAGCTAAAACATAAACCCGTCCTCACTGACGGAAACCACAGGCGAAGTTTTGTTAACATCGCAAACTATACGGTGTTTTCAGAAAGCCTTTTAGAAACAGTGCAATGTTTTCAGCTGTCTGTTTGTGATGTAAATTTCTAGCCATTTCATTTTAATGCCATTTCTTTGGCTTGAAGGCTTTCATTTCCCTTTCAGAGCAACACTAATGGTGTAATTACAAGCCCCACAATAAGCTGCCATATATGAAGAACTTGAGCAAAAACAGTGAAATCCTTTCAAAATGAAAAACGTTACAATAAACAGATGTAATCTGGCGAGCAAAAACATCTACCGAAAGTGCAAAGTGCTGAAGTGAGACATGAGTGCAAATCTTCAAACAAGGCAAAATGGCTATTAAAAAACGGAGACGTGTGGTAAAACTACAAAAAGAAGCCCTATCAAATAATCTTTCATTCCTACGTGTACTCATCCAAAAGATAAAAGCTTTAAAAACTTGAATTAGCCACAGAAAGCAATCAAACCCACGTAGCCGGGATATTTCATTAAAAGGAAGAGGAAAACACTCTCCGGTGCCTGAGCAACACGCGCACACACACACCTGATACCATCAGAGCTTTTCAAAGTCCCTCGCTCAGCCGCCGATGTCTGTGATCTAGAACAGAGCGCTGATCTCTCAAAGTCACAGGAGTGGAGCAGCATTCAGAGGCCAATAACCCTGCAGTCGTCAGCCGTATCCCGGGGATGAGCCTCTGGGGGGCTTTTAAACGGGATGTACAAGCCCTCCGTGCTCGCTCAGATTAGCTCTGTACTAAAGCATTGCCTCAAGACCTCAAAAAATGACGTTTCATACAGCTTCTTATTTAAATTCTAGATGTTCCTCTGAGAAAAAGACCTCGGTTATCTTAAGTGTTTCTCAAAACTGTGCTCAGATTAACAAATATGAGTTCGGGTTGAATATCAATTACTGACTTAAGATGCTATTCACATTCATTTGATAACACTTTACAAAAAGTTTCCATTTGTTAATGTTACTTAAGTGTATTAGTTAACATGAACCAACAATTAAAAATACTTCCAAAGCATTTATTAATATTAGGCACTACAAAAATAATGTTTAATTCAGTTTTCTAGTACTAATATCTCAAAATTTACTTGAAGAAAAATGACTTGATGTTAATCTAAAATTAGGTGAGTTTATGCTTAAAACGAGACAAAATACCTGCCAATGGGCTAAGAAAAATAAACTTAATTCAAATAATTTTTTTTTTCACTTTTTAAGCATAAACGTTTAATTAACTTGCATATATATTTTTCCCCAGAAATCAAAACTTCTCAAGAAAATGTTTTCTGATCAGTGAAAAACAAATCAGTGTTCTCTAACATGAACAATAAAAGTAGTATTTTCCATTAATGCTATGGTCATATACACTTGCTGTATGACAACTATTGATTCATATTGATTCATATCTCAGTTTTAGTACCCGAGGTCCATACAGAAAAACTGATGTTTCAGAGAAAAGGAAAGGCAATTTTTCCTTTTAATGTCCTGAGCAAACACAATCTTCAGTTGTTGTGGGACTGATCGTTTTGTCTCCAGGGTGAGTCTTTGCTGTTGCTCCATATTTGAGCCATGTTTGGTAGTGAAGAATATTGTTTCTAACCGAAGCTTGCTTCCCGTTATCGTTTCATCTGGTCGCTCGTGTGTTATTGAGTGGGTCATGGTGTTTGTACAGACAACATGTAATAAAAGCTGGTGATAAAAGGAATCTCCTCCGGGTCTGGGGGCCCTCAAGGTTCAATCCTCGGCCCTTTCCTGTTTTTTTCAGTCAGTGGGTTAGTTGGGTTACAAGAACAATCTGCCGCCCCTGGCGTCTCCCCAAGCAGAGATTTTGTTTTTCTCTGTTGTACTGAAGCCAGGCGACTCAGTTAATGCACTGAAGAGCGAAACGCTGCGCAGCTGAGTGCATGACACTGTTTCTCGTTGTAAATCCACTTCCAACACTTCATGTTCACAAATACACTGGCCTTTTCCACACAAATGGATGAATTTTAAAGAACGTTAAAATGAGTCTAAGCTCCAAAAAGCCGTGAATATGCACTGCTCTGTATTTTTGTCTGATTTTTGAATACTGTTTTTTTCTTTTCCTGCACAAATAAATAAATAAACACTCTTTAATCAAAGAATATTTACTTAAAAAAAGTGAAAGGACTTAAGATATGAAGTGTTGTTATCTGTGTTCATACATGCTCTATTATTTATTTATCTTTTTTCAGTTAATTCTCAAAATTAAATGAGTTTAAGCTAAATAGAAAAATAAACCTGCTTTCACTTTGAATTAAGTAAAAAATTAAAATAAATACCCCATGGACAGATATTTTTTCTTGTTTTAAACATAAACTCAATTCACTTTGATACATTTTTCAGAAAACAAGACCTATTATCTTGAGTCATTTCACTTTTTTTGTTAATTTCACTTTTAATTCAAGTATACATGTATCATGATTTAAGACTTGTTTATTTGTTTTCACTAGAAGTCAAAAACAAATTACAAAATGAGACAAAAATACTAATTAATGTCTTTGCTGTGCTGAAAATCCTTTGCTTAATTTGGTGTTCCCAGTCAAAAAAAAAAGACTGGCTTTTTAAAGAATTGCTCTTTAAATTAAATCTCTCAATATGCTATATTTTCACTAAATCTTAGAGTCAATCTTTTTGTTCACTTGTTTTCTTTCAGTTTTCACAGGTTTTGTATTTCTTTTCGAAACGGTTTAATTGCCTTCATCGCCTCGATCTGAGCTTAAGCACTTCTGTTTGTACATTTTTAAAAAAGCAGTATTTGTTGATAATTTTGTCAATGTTCACTCAAGTGCACACGTTTCATTTTCTGACCCCATGGACAGATATTTATTTCTTGTTTTAAGTATTTTTGTGTTTTTTATGTTTAAATATTTTACATAATTTTGATGCATTTTTCAGAAAACAAGACTTAGGCCTGGTTTCACAGACAGGGCTTAGACTAAACCAGGATTAGGACATAGTTCAATTAGGACATTTAAATAATTTTTATAAACGTGCCTTAGAAAAAAACATTACTGCTGCGCATCTTGAGACAAAACAAAGGCACTGATATATTTTAAGATCAATCAGTGCAAGTTTCTTTCAGTTGAAACAGCTCAAGTCTAGGAATAGAAACCGGGGTTTAATGTCTTAAGTCATTTTACGTTTTTATGTGACTGTATCTCGGTTTAAGAACGTTTAGCTATTTGTACTGGAAAAGACAAAAACAAATGACAAAATAAGAAATGCTAATTAATAAAATTATTTTTTACAGTGTTTTCCATACAATTTTGCACTATATTTCAAGTGTTCCTAAGCCAAACTTACAGCATTGCGATGGTCACATGACACAAAAACCAATGGCGTCCAACACCACTGACATCGAATTCTGTTGGGTTCCTTGAAATATAGTCATTAAGGTGCTTTTCTTATTTAGGAGCTCAACTGCATTATTGCCTTTCACCGTATGCACTGCAAAAAATGCTTTTCTTACTTAGATTTTTTTGTCTTGTTTCCAGCCAAAATATCTAAAAATAATCTTATGTCAAACAGAAAACAAGATTATTTTTCGTACTCCATTGGCAGATTATTTAGCTTGTTTCAAGCAAAAACTCACTTAATTTTGACTAGTTTTTTCTGAAAACAAGACAATTATTTTTACTGGTGTAGAAAATCCTTCTTGATTTAAGAATTTTTAGATATTTCGGCTGGAAACAAGACAAAAAAATCTAAGTAAGAAAAGCATTTTTTGCAGTGTGGAAGACTGGAGATTCATCTAAACATCTCTTTTTGTGTTCCACAGAAAAACGAAAGTCGTACGGGATTGTAAGAACATGAAGTGGAGTAAATGCCATGTTCCTTTAAAGTGTGTTCAGGTACAGTGAACTGAATTGATTTGAGCTGTATTCACACACACACACACACACATTTGGAGTGGAGTCAGCGAGGGTCAACATTCATTCATTTATTTCTATATTGAACGCCTGTGCTTTATCTTGTCATTATCACCTTTTTTCCAGGTGACATACTATGTTCAATCCTCCGGTCGAAGCGTCAGCGGCTCTCTGTCCGTCTCTCCCCGTAATGAGGCAGTGGAGGAAATGAGCGAGTGAATGTGTGGAGGTGTAATAGACGGAGGGAGAAATGGAAAGAGATGAATCGCTAGCAGATAGATAATTGGAAAGAGGCTCTCTGGAGAAGCGCATCAGAAGGCTTGTGTAATTAGAACGGAGGAGTGTGTGAGGAATCTAAATGTTTCTGTGTTTGGGTCTCGGGAGGGTCTGCCGTCCTGTAGAGCCACTCAGACACACAAGTCCATCTGTTTCCTGCAGCGTCACCTGCATCCAGACACGCCAACAGCTGTTCGTTTGTATAGTTCTGAGTGTGTGCGGATGATTTCGAGTGTATTGATCATTTCTCATCACGCTCCACGTAAACACAAGTGCATCTGGAAATAGAAGCTCATTTCTTAGCTTTGCACGAGGGCCGCTGTGGTGGCATTAATGTAAACTTTCTTCCACTTTCAGTTCATTCGGAGAAGCAGTTTGAAGAGAAACTTACTGAGCAAGTAAGTTAAAGTTAGTTTATAGTTTATATTTCTATTTATAGTCAGTTACAGGAACATCTGTGACCCTGGAGCACAAAACCAGTCTTAAGTCGCTGGGGTATATTTGTAGCAATAGCCAAAAATACATTGCATGGGTCAAAATTATCCATTTTTCTTTTATGCCAAAAATCATTGGGATATTAAGTAAAGATCATGTTCCGTGAAGATATATTGTAAATTTCTTACCGCAATTGTATCAAAACTTAATTTTTGATTAGTAATATGCATTGCTAAGAACTTCATTTGAACAACTTTAAAGGTGATTTTCTCAATATTTAGATTTTTTTGCACCCTCAGATTCCAGATTTTCAAATAGTTGTATCTCAGCCAAATATTGTCCGATCCTAACAAACCATACATCAATGGAAAGCTTATTTATCTCTCAAATTGACACTTAAGACTGGTTTTGTCATCCAGGGTCACATTTGTGTGTGCGTACTTTCATAGTGTGTGTAATGGTTGTCTTGGGTTTAAATTCTGGATCTGATTTTAATGGAGGAGGTTAAATGAACTCTAATTGGATTTAATACAATTCACCAAAAATCACACTATGAAAAACAAGCAAACAAAAATATCAGGTAAAAATGATGAACTTTTAACATTAATATGGCACAGAAAAATAAACATGAGAACATGCAGTATTATTTTTTAAAACTGTATAACTGTTTATAAAGTATTGTAACGTTTTAAACAAAAGCTTTTTCTGTGCTTTCCTGAAGATCATAGGTTCGATTCCCATTGAAATTAATGTGTATGCATTCTTAATAGTTCATGCATATTAATTTCAATGCAGTGTATGTTTCTTTGGATAAAAGCATCTGCCCAATGCATAAATATAGACAACCTGAGATCACTTGATAAAATGACTTGCATGCAACTAAAATACATAAAAAATATGTTTTTATTTTCAGTCTGTGCACCTGCCTTTAACCATGAAATATGGTTAAAACAAACATCATAATCATAATATAAATTCAGTGTTGACCCTAAATGAGAAAACGTTACAAAAGTTAGCCAGCATTTCTATTTCTATTATTGGTGCATTGACCCACAGCATAATATAAAGGTTAAAATAATGTTTTAATTTAGACATTACTCACTGAGGTATAAAAGCACAGCTAATAATTGGACAAATCACATAACGTATCATTGCATAGGCCACGGTGGCAGCAAAATCAAAACACAAGCTTGTGATATGATGTCAAACTCTGCGGTATCTTTTTTTAAAGACAATTCAATATATAATATGTGAAAATGTGCCACACTTTACTGCGACTAATGAGCTTGCAAATGAATGGAAGTCAGTGGAACAGAAAGTACAGTGTGACCGGCCCTTTAGATATTAAAATTGATAGATAGTAAAATAATCTTTATCTGCTATGTGCCTCGCCTTTAATACCATAGTTTGGAAGATTTCTCTCTATTTCTACAAGCAGAGGTTTAGTAAATGTTTTGGGAGCGTGCATCTGTTGCTGTATATCTGTTCCCAGTGTTTAAGTGTATTACACTGCGTCTCCTGTTCTTCTCTTCGCTGTTTTTGGAACAGTCTGTCCTGCACGGCGCTACAGGTCTAAAGATATCTGAATCTCATTTAGTTTGGAAGACGGAGAGTAAGGCTGAATATCCAGACTCAAGAATCCTGCCAGAGCCAGAACGATCTACCTACGAGGCCGAGAGAGCGAGGTGTGTGTGTGTGTGTGTGTGTGTGTGTATTGATTGCTGTAAACGCACTGGGAAAACTGGGTTGATGACCTTGTGTTGGGTCATGTCCAGCGCTGTTAGCCTACTTTATGCACTTTAAATGAAGGATGAACACCGGCCGTGAATACTGATGGGCAGTCTAACCGCACACACTTAAACCTGCTCTAAACCAACCTAGTCTTAAGCCAGATCAATTCGCTAGTTTTATAGCTCCACCGATCTCTCACACAACTGTGTGTGTGTGCTTGATCTTCCAGGCTCATCAATAATCCAGTTTAAAGGCAGAAATTTAGTGAATTAGATAAGCTCAGTATTTTAGTTTCTGGAGGACAAACACTGAAATCCAGACAAATAAAAGCTGCGTTCTCAAGCGTCCTCACGGACATACCGCGGCTGTAAAGATGGAAAACAGGCGTCTCTGAATCTAAACACATTCTCGCTGAATCCTGCCGCTTTCCAAAAGTCGCTCCTCTGATGTCGAGTCGGCCGTCAGCAAGGGCACTAGTTAGGGATAATGTATCCGGGCCGACGGAGAGCAGAAGTGTGCGGGGTAAATTAAATCACACCGCAGCTTCTGCACATTGTAAAAGCGATCTGTGAATTCAGATTTGATTAGAGTTCGGAGAAACTGGAATGACGTTCTCGTATTTCGACTGGCTGTGGCGGCCCGTCATGTTTACGCTGGGTTATGTGTCGGCATTTTGCTAAATTACCGCGTTAGTGTGTTCGATTTGTTTATACAGAGAGTCGTGAGGATGAAAGACAGAAGCTTTATTAAAGCTTTCACTGATATCTTCCACAGCAGAAACACAAGAAGATTTCATTTCAGACGTTACTTTTGTATCAGATATCTGGTTGAGTAATATTATGTAGATTTATTTATGTTTGTTATAGAAATGTTGAAGCTGTAGCTAGATGCATTTATAATAATAATATATTCTATGCACATTTGCAATAACAGCAACTTTAGTTGATTAATATTTTATGGATTTATGTGCTGTTGATGTTTATTTTAAAATGTTAAAACTGTGCCTTGCTACATTAATAATAATACTAATTTATTCTGTAGACATTTGCAATAACAGTGTGAATTGTTGAATAATATGGATTAAATTAGATGTTTATTAAAGAAATGTTGAAGCTGTAGCTACTTATATTTAATAATAATCCAAATTTGTTCTATAGACATTAGCAATAAAAGTGAGATTGGTTGATTAATATTATATAGATGTATTTGGATATTTATTTTAGGAATGTTAAAACTGTATCTAGTTTCATTATTAATGCTACGCATTTATTCTGTATATTTATAATTATTAAAGAAATACTTGCATTGATAATAATCCAAATTTATTCCATAGTCTATTGTTTGTTACTGTCACAAAAACAGTCAAGTATGATCAACAGGGCTAATATATATTTACTTTATTTATGTTTTATTATTTATTTCTCTAAAAAAAAGATTCTAAAAATCTGACAAAATTCATCATTGTGAGTTTACCAAATTCTAATAGTAAATATTAAAAGTTGGCTAGATCATGAGTGAATAATAACTAAACTTTGAGATGCAAATCTTTTGTACAATATATTCAGACAATTTTTGTTTATGTATGTAATGGAAAATTTTTATACTTTTATAACAGATAAAGTCATGACTGTTTGAAGAAACTCAACAACATGAGTGTGAGTAAAAGTTTTTAAATTTTTATTTTTCAGTGCACTGTTCCTTTTAAATTAATATTAACAGATTGGACAAAAGCGGATGCATATCTCTGTGCATTAAGCCTTACAGTGTAAACGTGACAAGAGCGAGAGCGAGAATGAGAGCTCACCAGTGGTGCCCTGCTATTTCACTGATGCACAATAACCTCCAGGCCCCTCACACACACACACACACACAGAGTTTCCTCTGTCCTGTCAGATCAGCTCGTGTCTGACAGCGTTTTGTGCCTCTGGAGTTCTGCACAGAGAATATCAGATGTGAAATGTAGAAAAATCCCTCAAACACGCTGTGTCGCACAAGCAGAGAGATCACCAGAGTGTGTCAACAGACTGACTGCTCACACACACACACACACACACTCGCCGCCTCAGTGTGTGCCATTTAAGACAGACGCCCATGGGGGAGAGGAGTGAGTGTCACCACTCTGAATGTCATGAAGTGTGTGTGTGTTTTGCCCCTGTTGGTTCTGGGGTTGCGCTGCTCATGGGAAAATAACTGCATAATCGTCCTCCTTTACTGTCGGATTGTGAGTATCACATACTGTAAACTCCCATAAGAAAGCAAAAATTACAAATGAGATCTCTTTATTATCTCCAAGAAAAAAAGGTTCAAACCTTCACTGATGCTCCTGAAGGAAATACAGTACGATGCATTAAGAGCCGGGGGATGAAACTTTTTGAATATGAATATCAAGGTAAATTGTACTTAATTTGTCTTCCGGGAAACATCTTCTGTTGCTTCTGAAGGGCAGTACTAAATGGAAAAAAAATATATTTCTACAAAATAAGAAAAATTTGGACATCTTCATCCTGTTCAAAAGTTTTCACCCCCCGGCTCTTAATGCATCGTGTTTCCTTCTGGAGCATCAGTGAAGGTTTGAACCTTTTTTTTTATAGATGTGTTTGAGTCCCTCGATTGTCCTCAGTGTGAAAAGATGGATCTCAAAATCATAGTCACTGCTGGAAAGGGTCCAAATATGCAGAAGATGCTGGAAAAATATCTTACTCAGGACAGTACTGAATAAAAAATAACATGCATTTTGTATGACCTCTCTTATTTTGTTAAAATTACTCACATTTTCACAGATTCTGCAAAGGGTTCACAAACGTCCAAGCAGCATTTTATATAATATGATAATACATATACTAAAATACAAAATAAAGTATAAAATTGTAAAAATGTACACATTTTAATTTAGTTTAACATTGTACTAAAACAATTAAAACTAATAAAATGAATAAATATATATACACATTTAAATAAAAACTAATAATATATATGTATTTTAAAATTTAACATTTCTACACACATTATAAAAATAAATTAATACAAAAGATTAATAAAAAGTATAATAGTATATCTCAAAGGCACTAAAATAACATTCATTTAGAGACAATATCTCAAACTGTTTTCATTTCGACACCAGTGTTAAGGTTTACCAGCTGCAGTCCTGCTCAGATTAACTCAATGTAAACATTTCCTTCCAATGATCTGTCTGCTTCTCTCTGGTTGTAGGGGTTTTTACTCTTACCACTTTTTTGTGGCTTTTTTATATCTCCTCAGGAGAAACATGGGAGAAAGGCATTGTGTCTCCAGAGCTGCGCAAGAGCAACATCCGAGCAATATCACTTTCCTCTGGGCTGTGCTCTACAGGCTCCAGAAAACAGTAAGTACATTTGCATATCTTTTTCATTTGTCTCCCTTTGTGGAACAAATGATGAAGGTTTTGCAAACCTGCTGTGAAGCTGATGAGATGCAGGGAGAGCGTGCAGCATCATTAGAGGAGTAGTTCAGCCCAAAATGAATGTTCTGTCATCACAGTCACTCTCGTCTGAAGGAGAAGAGCACCTGGGACCTTCTGTTAAATATCGACATGAAGACGAGGAAACGATGATGGGATTTTCAACTAAAAACATCCGAGTTCTTTCAAAATATCCCGGTTTCTAAAAGTTTCTTGATTGTTCAAAAATGATCAGAACATTCCATTTCATAACTTTGGAATGTTACATGAACGTTACTTTTGAATGTTCTCTGAATGTTCTGAAACAAGTAGCAAGTGTTAGACGGATATTCAACTGAATTGTTACACATTAACGATGTATAAATAATGTTTTTGTACTAATGTTTTGAGAACATTATTAAAGACCAGATACTTTAAACAGCAATCGCTTTTATCACAGCAATTAGTAAACAACAACAATCCAATCGATTCACAAAATCAAGACCCGCCGTGTGTTTTTTTGTCATTGGAGAAGCCGTTTCACTCGGATATATGTCACAATTGGGAATAAGCTTCCGTTTCATGCCATTTTAACAAATTTGTCTCCAGATTATAGTTCAATAAATTCATATGCATGCTATCGCTTCTGAAATACCTCAGACGAGGACCTGCAGAAATCATTACGTGACTTTAAACCCGCTTAGACTAGTCTTACAAGTTAGTCATCTAATGTTTTTCTTTAGGATTGGTCATGATTGGTCAAATTTGAATCCTAGTTGGTTAGTTTCAAGACACAGACTTAACACAGTGGCTGTTTATGCATCTGAACCCAGATGTTCAGATCACACGCTCAATGACTTTCTTCCTCTTTACTGTTGTGCATTTAGATTCTGTGACAAACAACTAGTGCTGCAGATAAAGCAGGAGCAATGATTCTTTCTCACACACTCAGTACCCAAGGCCTTCCGTGTTATTGACCCACCACACTAAGTGTGTATGTGAATAACAGATGAGAAGGAGACTGTGTGTATGATCGGAGTCCCTTTGAGTGTGTGTGTCGGTCAGTCTGACACTGTCTCTACAGTCCTGTTAGCACTAATAAATGATTTCAGCTGTAACGCCGTAAACATTATTCACCTAAACACCCTCATGCTGCCATTAAACACCACAACAACACTGTCTGCAGTCAGACATCCTCTCACGCTGACATTAAACTCTGAATGGCTGACATTACACACACACACACAGGTCAGCGTGAATGCGTGTCCATCAGCGGCTGAAAGACTCTTGACTCTTGACTCTTGACTCTTGGCTGAAAGAAATTTGACCAATGCAAGAACAGCATAGAGAAAAGACACACGCATGTATTACTGAGCGTTGATGTGTACACTGCACAGATCATTACGTCTTAACACCAGCATCAGCCAAACACAGGAGACTCTTAAAATAGATGAAAAGGTGTATATTGACGGACGGTGAAATGCAGTGTCGGCAGGACAGCATCAACCAACACAATATACCTTTCTGTTTACATATTTAATGTATGTTTTAATGATAAAATATTGTATGTTTACGATATAAATGAATTGCATTTTAGTGCTAAAATAATATTTTTTATATATAAAATATATTAAAACCTGTTTAATATAAATTTGTTACATTTAATAGTAACATTTTATTATAATGTTTAGGATAATATCAATATTTTATTGCTAATTTTATGTGTTTATATATTTATTTATATTTTAAATGTTATTAATATCATTCTTTTTTTGTTTTTGTTTACATGTAATATTTAATATTCTATTGGGTTTATATAATTTGTTTTTCTGTTGCTAAAGCACAAATGTTTATTGTCCATTTGATTATTTATTTAGATCGTTAACCCTGTTTTGGACCCTGTTCATCTGTATTTAGTGCCGAACACATTGGACGACTTGAGATGGGCCTTAAACTCAGGGGGCGGGACATTCTCATTCTAGAGAGCAAGTGATAAAAAATGAGTCATCAATATTTTAGTTAGTTTTCTTAAGACAGAGACTTGTTTGTATGTTGTAAACGTGTATGCTGGAGAATAAATGTAGTCTAATTTAAGGCACATACTGTACATAGACTAAAAGACACAAAACTTCAATTTTGATTTCATATGATGTTTAAGAGCCTTAGTGAGATGCTATTAATAAAAAAATGTAAAGAAATGGGAATTTCCTTTTGAATTCCAATGAATTGCATTTCTTGAATGAATATATGTAGAGTTTATTTGCAGAAAGATCATGTCTTTTTTATTATGCTTTCATGTTTTTTATTGTGTTAGTTGAATTGTTTAGTTATCTTTTAGCCTAATCAAAATAACCCAACTGCAGTTTGATTGAGGTTAATTGAAATGCACAATGAAAAAACATGATTTTTGAAAATTGAGTTATCTGCATAGAAGTATACATATTGCCTTGTTAAATATACATTTTAGTAAAATATAGTGTATAATTTTACTCTGAAATATTGTATATTATAAGACTATATGTACTATATGTTAAATGAAAAAATATGGCAGTCTTTGCTATAGCATTTTTTTCTATTGTACCTGTGCGCCTCCATGCGCGCTCCCGTCTGCATGTAACGCGCGCTCTAACGGGGCAGAACGCGCCAACCAAAAGAGCGAAAAGCGTTCAACAGCTTAAAAACATCTCATGGAACCTCTTCACTGTCAATAAAGCTTAGTTTCAAACGCGCACTCGTTCCAGATCAGCGTATTTCACCTGCACGGTCTTTGGTTCCTCCGCGTCTTTGCGCATTTGGATTTTCTCCGTCTCGTTTCCTCATTTCACGCATCTTTTACTGAGAGACTTCTTGAGCAGCGCAACGATCCATCAGTGCCAAACCCACTGATAATCCTGACCGATAATCAATCACTTTATGAATCGATACCTAAATTATGAGCAGCTGTTTTCTTGCCCCTGTGAAATATTTGTCAAACATAAAGGTTAAAAATAGCAGATCTGACCACCTGTCGCGTAACGCGCTTTGATTATCGATAAGAGCAGCGATCTGATCGATTCCACGCGCGCGTCCTGATCCATGAACGGAGCAGCGGAGGAATTCATTTAGAGATCTCAGCTGAAAACTTCCAGCACAAGTTATTGATCAAACTCTGTTAATTAATAACAGTTAATCCTTGCCCAAACATTAGAGGAACGCATTAATTCATTACATTTATATAGCGCTTTTCTGGGTACTCAAAGCGCTTTACATGAAAGGGGGGGAATCTCCTCAATCCAATCCGCATTAGAGGCCAGGACCGTTTCCTTTTCATTTCTGAACGCTTTGGTGCTCTGCAAAATCAAGCTGAACCCGAACAACCAAAAAATGATGTGAACTTCATTCGGAAAATAAAAGAAAAACGCGCATTAAGGAAATCCTCCATCCAGCACACAGCGCGTAAAGTCAATTTGCTCTCAACATTTCTGTTGAGTTGGAGACATTTATATGAGTTTGATTAGTGTTGTTTCTGTTCAATGTCTGTAGATGGAAATGAATGATGATAGAGCCTTGAACACCAGTCTATATCACATCAGCTGGAGAATCCGTTCACGCACATTGAATTGGGACGATGTCCAAATCAGTGTCATGGCACACATTATTTGACAGTAGTCGACCCGTGCAGACATTTTTGCATTATTGCATGACTAGCAACCGACCAACTAGATTACATAATTAGTGTTCAAATGAGCGCTCTATGTTCAGTGCGCAAAAACCTTTTACGCACAACTTGAACGGCAACTGATTCAACCAAATCAGTTTCTTCTAACCCTCAAATACTTGACCGGATACCCAAATGTTATTAAAGAGCTAAAATTCTCGAGTTGCTTTGTGCGTAAATCCCGTTTGGCGCGAGTCTGCGCGCAAACGGAGTGCGTTTTCCAGCTCAGGTCTGCTCTGCGTTGCGCGCTCGGATCTGAAGAAAATAGTCTAAATGGTCTCCTATGAGTGAAGTCTTAAAGTTGAGTGAGTTATGAAGGGGAAAGCGCGCGAAATCGGCGATGCTTTTGGAGTCTCCACGGCTCAGAAACAGCCACAGTGCTCCGCGTCTCCTGCTGCTTTCCATCGATCTCAGGCTCAGCGGAACGTTTTAAAGATCATTCTTCTGAGTGAACCTTGTGTTGGTTGCACTTGCGCGTGCATTTGTTTGCAGGTATTGGCTTGCGAAAGCAATGGCCCGCGCGTGATGTAACAAATCGGTTGCAATATTTTCTAGATAACGCGCAGAAACGGCTAGTTTGTCCTACCTGCTCTCAGTCGCTCCTGGCGCCCGCGGGGTCGCTGCTGTCCGTTTGGTCGCGCAGCTGGACGTCTGAGGACATGATGCTGGATGCTCGGAGCTCTTCTCCTGGGTGAACGCGAAATGAGGAGTGGAAGTGAGGAACAGGAGGGAGGGGAGGAGACGCAGGAGGTCCCTTCACAGCATCATTCTCACATCATCAACACACTTCGGTTTACAGGCGTCTAAGCTTCATCAATATCGCTCAGTTGACAGTGTTTACGTGCAAATGCGTTATGATGCACCAGGCTCGGGCTTTTATAGTCGGGAAGTGGGCTTTAACTGGATTAGATGCATGTGACGTTCAGGTGCATGAGCGCGTTTTGCGCGTCGCGTGATTGATGCTGCTGGATCGATTCTATCTCCGGACGCAGCGCTGAGGATTAAACGGGATTTGAGCTTCTTCTCTTTTGACGCGCGGCGCGTCCTCACAGATCCGTGTCGGAAAATGTACCGCTACGCTCCATGTGTAACGCTCTTGGCAGTATTATGGTACCTGATCAAAAACATGGTATCGCCTGCGTGCACGTGCAAAAATGTGTTATTTTCTATATTATTCTCCAAACCCCTGGTTTTACTAAATGGTACGAGTCCAAAAAAAAAAAAAAAAACAGCATTGTAGTATAACGGTACTTTGATATACGTCGTGGTGATCAATGATTATCATATTCATGTTTCACGATCCATTGCATGTGGTAGTGTGTCCAAAAAACATCTGGAAATAGAAGTGGCATAGCAACACCCTAGCAACCTCTTACAACATCCTAGCAACACCCTGGCACCTTTGTAACATCTCATATAACAAAAATATGTTCTAAGAACGTTTTTCTAACATTTCCATTAAGTTATATGTGAATGTTCCATTTTCATCAGTTTGCAAACATTATGGGAACGTTGTTTTTGAATGTTCTCTGAACGTTTTGAAACATTAGTAGGCCTAATATTTAAAAACGTACGCCTAAACATTTCAGGAAAAATAAAAATAGCAGATACCTTTAAATGAACATTCCATTAAAGCTACTGGAAGAATGTTTGTTCATAATTTGTGGAGAACCTTGCCAGAACGTTCACTATTAGCTGTGATGATATTGAGAATATTTGTATTCATGCAGCATGGTGATATTTCCAGTTTAGGTAGTTAAAAATCATGATTAGTACTAGTGCATATGTACATTAGTGTCATTCACTGAAGCCCAGCACTGAGATGAGATCCCACACTTACATGTGACATCAGATTAAACCAGTTTTTCCTGTCAGTTAACTCAGAAAGATCAAAGCAGCTGATGTTCTGATTGTGTTTGTGCAGGTGTTCCCCAAATAAAGTACCATGGCATTACCATAAGAATGCAACATTTTAATATAATGGGATGTTTTTGGAAACCACGCTGTTCTTTGAAGTGCTGTATTATAGTACCATTCAAATAATACTGTGGCGTAGAGTTACCGTCGCGGCTCTTTTTTGTTATTTTGTTGTAAGGGGTGTGTTTGAGGGCTTTCAAGCATGAATGTGCTCCGGTGTTTGTTTGAGGATGTGAAGATTACACTGACATCTACTGGGGAAAAACTCACTGTCTTTCTGTGTGTTTTTGAGCAACCAGAAGATGTCTGTGTTTTTGGTTTGAGCTTTGCTTGTTAATTGTGACGTTCAACACGTTCACACATGACACACAGCATGCATGCACACACTCGCGTGATGTTTCTCCGCATTATCAGTCTCTCTTTAACAGTGTTGTGCTGTGTCTGTTTAATGAGAGGAGAAAGTAAGCGCTCGAGAGTTTGATTAGTAGCAGACAGTGCTGTTGGTTTGATCTGTGTGTTTAATTAGCGTCTTCTGCATTAGTTCACATGCCAATTTAGCCCACGCTGTCAAGCTAACGCCATACATACATACGTCTATACCGCCACAATCCGATCGGGGAGGAGGCTTTAATTGACAGCTGCTATTAGAAGAGCCTCCGCTCCTGCAGCCGCGGCTCTCAGTCATTTAGCAAAGGAGCAGCACACAATACACGCACACAATCAGCGCGGCTCCTCTCGCAGCGATAGCTTTGTCTGCCGCCCCAGAAAAGAGCCATATGAAGTGAAGGAACGGGAGACGGGGAGAGAGAAAGACAGCCAGGAGTGATTGTCTCAGTTTAAATGAACTGTCCATCAGCCGCCTGTCACTCTCACCGGGGGCTAAGGGACCAGCCGGGGATCAGGACGAATAAAAATCAATGAGTAGAATTTGGAACCTGTTACTGCTGCGTTTTTCTGCCGGTGTGTGACATGTAAGACAGTGTTGCATAACCGTACCGATACACTTCTATGCTATCAATTTCGCAAGTGTTAATAGCAACACCCTGGCACCCTCATATGTGACCATGGAGCACAAAACCAGTCTTAAGTCGCTGGGGTATATTTGTAGCAATAGCCAAAAATACATTGTATGGGTCAAAATTATCCATTTTTATTTAATGCCAAAAATCATTAGGATATTAAGTAAAGATCATGTTCCATGAAGATATTTTGTAAATTTCTTACTGTAAATGTACCAAAACTTAATTTTTGATTAGTAATATGCATAGCTAATAACTTCATTTGGACAACTTTAAAGGTGATTTTCTCAATATTTAGATTTTTTTGCACCCTCAGATTTCAGATTTTCAAATAGTTGTATCTCAGAAAAATATTGTCCGATCCTAACAAACCATACAGCAATGGAAATCTTATTTATTCAGCTTTCAGGTGATGTAGAAATCTCAATTTCGAAAAATTGATACTTAAGACTGGTTTTGTCGTCCAGGGTCACATATTGTATTTATTGCTTATATAGCATCCCAGCTAAAAACATTTTCCTAACGTTTCCCAAGTTATAAAAACATTTCTGAATGTTCTCTTAAAGATTTTTTTTTCTTACTCATCCTCAGGTTGTTCCAAAGTTTCTGTCTTCTGTTGAACACAAAAGAAGATATTTTGAAGAATGTTGGAATCCAAACAGCTGACGGTAGCCATTGGCTTCCATGGTTTACTATAGAAGTCAATGGCTACCGTCAACGTTCTTCAAAGTGTCTTCTTTTGTGTTCAGCAGAGTGGAGGGTGACTAAATGATGACAGATTATATCATATGCATTATGTGACATCACAACGTTCAAAACATGCCGTTTAAAAAAAAAAAAAATTCTTGGTTATGCAAACTTTAAGGGAGCATTTCATTTTATAATTTTGCAAACATTATTGGAACGTATCTTTTGAATGTTCTCTGAAAGAATTAGTAACATTTAAAAAAAATGTTAGACAAGCTAAAATGTTTCAACTTTCCATAAATGTATAAATAATGTTTTTGTGCTAACGTTTTGAGAGCGTTTGTAACATTGAGAGAACGTTCCCTGTTAGCTGGGATGTATTGAGAACATTCACAGCTCTCTCTCTCTCTCTCTCTCATCTGTTTCAGGGCCGTTAATGTCTTCCTTACTCACTAATGTCTTTCTCTCGGTGTGAACAGATCCCCGGGGAGGCGACATGCAAGCCTGCGGTCCATCAGTGGGTCTCTGGGGTCTCTGGGAGTCTCTGACGTGCTCAAGTGCAGGTTAATTCTTGGCTTTTAGTGTCAGTAAACAGTGTGCTGGATTAGAGGACAGCCATCGATCTGACCGCTGCATCAATACACACACATTCACTGAGAGACAGACACTCCCGCTAAATTGCTTTGAAATCCCCGTTCAGACATTATAACATTAGCACACCGCTAAATGCCTCCAAATGAATGAGTGTTTGTCAGAAAGAATAGAGCTGCGTTGTATCTTATACTGCTGTTTTATTTTAAAGGGGAAGTGTGTCACTTCTACACTTCTACTGATAAAATAATAAAAGATGGTCTGTTTATGCATGTATACACACATAAGATACTCGAAATTGAGATTTATAAATCATCTGAAAGCTGAATAAATAATCTTTCCATTGATGTATGGTTTGTTGGACAATATTTGGCTGAGATACAACTATTTGAAAATCTGGAATCTGAGGGTGCAAAAAAATCAAAATATTGAGAAAATCACCTTTAAAGTTGTTCAAATGAAGTTCTTAGCAATGCATATTCCTAATCAAAAATTACGTTTTGATATATTTACGGTAGGAAATTTACAAAATATATTCATGGAACGTGATCTTTATTTAATATCCTAATGATTTTTGGCATAAAAGAAAAATCTATAATTTTGACCCATACAATGTATTTTTGGCTATTGCTACAAATATACCCCAGCGACTTAAGACTGGTTTTGTGCTCCAGGGTCACATATAAGGTTTTTGATATAAAGTTATTTTATTGGTTTTGATCAAAAAAAAGACAGTAAAAATTGTGAAATATTTTTACAATTTAAATTAACATTTTTTTTTATTTCAATATATTATGAATTTCTTTATTGTTATCAGTGATATTAATTATCAGTATTATCGATGATTGAAACACGTTTGGGTATTCATATGCAAGAATATTTTGCTAAGGTTCCATATTTTAAAATATGTAAAATGTTTTAACAACAATTTGTCTTACGTGAATGTTAAAGGGAACATTTAATTTTATAATTCTGCAAGATGTAATATTTATAATGCAATGTATGATCTTTTTTTATATAAGAATCTCATAAATATATATCTATCACATGAAAAAAATCTATTTAAAAATGTTTATGCAACTTTCTCCAGGAGCTGCGCAGACGTTATTCAGATTCATACTGTAGTCTTGAGCGTGCCTTGCATCATTCTGTGCTGCTGAACTGAATACCCACAATCCTTCAAGGCACAAAATTGGTCCCAAACAGAAACGAAGAGTAACGTTTGTGAAAGCTGCAGTAGAGACGCTGTTTCAACAAACTACCGTCAGTATTCAATATTCATAAAACTAGCACAAAAATTTCTACCACGTGGAGAAATCATGTTCTTCACAGAGGCACAGAAGCTCCTGTCCTTCCTCTCATCTGTTCATCTCTACAGGTTATGCGTTTATTAACTGAAGGAGTTTGAGAGAGTTGCGTGTTGATATAGTGAATAAACACAAACACGCACAGAAGGGCGGCGTGACTTTGCTCAGCTTAAGTGATTCTGTTCTTCGTAACCTCCAGCGATGTGTCTGTTTGTTAGGTGCTGAATAATGTCAGTGTGATAACGTGTGTATTTTCTCATAATGCAGGCCTCCAGTCTGTCTCTGACCCACAATCCTAGAGGATAACATCTGTGATCAGAGAGAGATATGAGTTTTAAAACCTTACTGCGACTTCAAGTATTTGTGAGTATCACTTCAGACACTTAGAGATGTATGAACGTCATTTAATTATATAGCAAAATATCACATCAAGTGTCTTGATTGTAAATAAATGGCAAGTTAGATCTGCTTAAACTCTAGATGTAGTGCTGGAGATGAAAACAGTCAGACGGATGAATAAAAAAATAATAATAATAAATAAAAAAAAGTTTTTAATAAATAAAAAAAAATTAAATTATATTTTATTTCAGTTAACATTTATTTCAAGTAATACATTTTTTATGTTTTAGTTTTTAAAAGAATTATGTATATATATTTTTTTAATGTAATCATTTATTTAGTTTGAGTTATTTTAGTACTTCAAGTTAAACTAAATGGAAAAATGGAAATGTTGCCTTGGCAACAAGTAAATAAAATAAAATAAGTTAGAGGGTTTTATATTTCAGTTTACACTAATTTAGATAATGAATGTTTATGGTTTTAGTTTTTTGTCATTTTTATTAGTTTTTTTTTATATATGTTTTAATTGTTTTTTTAATTATGTTTTATCATTAATTTTAGTGCTTCAAGGTTAACTAAACAAAAATGAGAAATGTTGCCTTGGCAACTAGCTGAAATAAAAATAAAAGTTATTTCATTTCAGTTAACACTTATTTCAAATAACATTTTTTTTTTTTTTTTTTATGTATATACAGAATTTTTTAAAATATATTATTTTATTTAGTTTTTGGTTATTTTAGTACTTCAAGTTAAACTAAATGGAAAAATGGAAATGTTGCCTTGGCAACAAGTAAATGAAATAAAAATACCCTCAAATAAAATAAGTTAGAGGGTTTTATATTTCAGCTAACACTAATTTAGATAATGAATGTTTGTGGTTTTAGTTTTTTGTCATTTATATTAGTTTTTTTTATATGTTTTAATTGTTTTTTTAATTATTTTTTATCGTTAGTTATTTTAGTGCTTCAAGGTTAAACTAAACAAAAATGAGAAATGTTGCCTTGGCAACTAGCTGAAATAAAAATAAAAGTTATTTCATTTCAGTTATTTCAAGTAACAATTTTTTTTAATGTGTATATACAGAATTTGAAAAAATATATTATTTTATTTAGTTTTTGGTTATTTTAGTACTTCAAGCTAAACTAAACGAGAATTAGAAATGTTGCCTTGGCAAATAGCTGAAATAAAAATACATTTAAAAAATATTTGACTTTATTTCAGTTAATATTCATTTTATTTCAAGTATTTTGTTGATGTTTTTGTAGGGTTTGAGTTTTGGTTAACTAATAACCCTGGTGTGTAGGTGTTTATCATGAAGTCAGACAGCTGGAAGGCTTTAGTCACACTTTCGTTTCATAACATTAATCTCTCTCTCACACGGCGGCTTGTGTTTGCCCTTCTGCTCATTTTTCATGGACTAAACTCTGGTGTTTAACTGCATTAAGATTTGACAGATGAAACACCCGCAGTGTGTGTGTGTGTGTGTGTGTGTGTAATAACTCCAGCCGCTGCTTCAGCAACATCAGCACACACAATACTGAAAGAAATGCTTATCAGTGGAGCACAAACACACGCGCTCTGCTGTATGTGTGTGTAAAGTGCTCTTTGTTTCAGGCCTCTCATGTTCCATTAGTGTTGCCATTGTTTCTGCTAAATGAAAGCTGCTCGTGCACCAGGGACTCGCACACTAACTAGTGCTCCCTGGATATCTCATCTCAACATGTTAATTGAGCCGAATGTTGATTTGAGAGCCGTATGAGCTTGTTTTTCAGGAGTGACCGCGATAATGAGGTTTGTACTGTCATCGTATAAAAACATCCATAGAGACGCGCTTTAACATAACCTCGCTGGACATCACTAATGACTTTTACTGAATGCAACAGAGACGTGTGAGCTGCTGAAGGTGAAGTGTGTCGGATCTGAGCGGCTCGTATGATTGAGACGGTATTGTTTCGTCCAGCTGAAGTCTATTTAAGGCAAGTCAGCCCATATTCATAACACCCTCGGGCAGCTGTTTGCATTCATTCAAACGAGTACAGCTCATAAATGCCTGAATGGAGAAAGACTGAAATATGACATTTCAGTGATTGGTGGGACTCTCATTCATACACTGAAAATTGATTTAATTTCTTAAAAAGGTTCACCCAGTAATTGCTAGTAAATTTCACAAATGTGACCCTGGAGCACAGAAGCAGTCATAAGCAGCACAGGTATATTTGTAGCAATAGCCAACAATACACTGTATGGGTCAAAATTATCCATTTTTCTTTTATGCCAAAAATCATTAGTATATTAAGTAAAGATCATGTTCCATGAAGATATTTTGTAAATTTCCTACCGTAAACATATCAAAACTTAGTAACATTGCTAAGAACTTCATTTGGACAACTTTAAAGATGATTTTCTCAATATTTAGATTTTTTTGCACCCTCAGATTCCAGATTTTCAAATAGTTGTATCTCAGCCAAATATTGTCCGATCCTAACAAACCATACATCAATGGAAAGATTATTTATTTACAAAATTGACCCTTAGCAATGTGCAAAAGTATAAAATAAAAGTTAAAATAAACTTTAAATAAAAAATAAAATAAAATAAAAAAGCAATGCCTTTATATAGACACCCGACTCCTTAAAAATTGAATTTTAATAGCTCAAAAATAGCTCATTGCAGCGTGCTGTAGAAATAAATGTAATAAAAACGTTATAAATAAATACAGGTGCAGCAATGAGTAAAATTTTAAATAATTTATTAATGAAAAAAAAATGCAAGGCCTAAATACACGGAAGACTCTGGTAAATATTTATAAATCCTTTTTTTTTTTTAAAGTGCACAGTGAAAATTAGGTGCAGCGATGCGCAAAAGAATTATATAAAAATAAAAATAACGTTAAAAATATATATATATCAATAATGCCTTTACATAGACACACAACTCCTTACAAATATACCAAAAAAATGTTATAATAAATTATATATGTAAATTATTATATTTAAAAATACACAGTGAAAGTGAGGTGCACCAATGTGCAAATCTATAATATAAAAATGAAAATAATGTATAAATAAAACAAACAAAAACAGTAACACCGTTACATAGACAAACGACTCCTTATTAATGACTACATATTGAATATATACATAGATATAAAATTAAGTTGAAGTATTATAATAAAAAACCCTAAGTAATAAGTACATTATACGCACAGAAGAGCAGATCTTTGCAGAAATGTTTCAAAAGAACGGCTCAGTGTGGATTTGCGTCTCGTCAGCATTTGTGTCTGAGTTTCCTGCAGTTATTGAGGATGTGTGACGCTCTTATCGTTCGACAGCCCGTGTTTCAAATATTAAATCATGAGCGGAGCAACAGCTGAAACAGTTTCAGAAACTCACCAGCTCGAAGCTGGATAATAATGCTGTGATGTGTTCAGGGTTACCCACAATGCACCGCGGCATGAATTAATAATGTGGATTACCGTGTTACTGTTCGCTGCTGTTATTTATGCTGCTGTTGTTGTTGTGTTTGTCATGTGGGAATTATTATTATGAGCTGATCTCTTACTGTTTTCCAGCTTGCTCTGGTTAGCGCTGTCCGTGTTTGTTCATTATAACGGGACGGATGGTGTGTTTTCACAGAGCGCTGACCGTGCCGTTTGTATATGAAGTATCCTGATGTCAGAGGTGAAATCTGTTTATTAATTTATTATGAAGCGAGTGGAGTGAGTTAATGTCCACTCCGTCCGTCCAGAAGCGTCTCCTCAAGGAGA